>NC_056728.1:6639420-6716207 GCF_019279795.1 Protopterus annectens | reverse complement strand
TTTGTTGATGTGGCCAGTCCAGGGCAATGAGGATCATCTGTGGTCTCTCTGATCTGGTTTTCAGTAATACCTGGGTCAGTAGAGGCAGAGGTGGGGAAGGCGTAGACTGACAATGCTGTCCAACTGAAAGATAGGGCATCCACTTTCCAGGCCAGGGGATGGTAAGTCCTTGTGAAAAATTTTTGTAGCTGGCAATTGTTGGTTGAGGCAAATAGATCTATGTCTGGCGGTCCCCACCTTTGAGTTATCATTGAGAATACTTGTGGGTGTAGTCTCCACTCGTGAGGGTCTGTCAAATTTCTGCTTAATTTGTCTGCCAAAATGTTTTCTTTTCCTGGTAGGAATTGTGCTTGCAGTTGTACTTGGTAAGTTAATGCTGTGTTCTACAAGTCCATTGCCTGTCTGCATAGTGGGTAGGAGTGCGTCCCTCCTTGTTTGTTTATGTACCACATAACTGTGGTGTTGTCCATCCTTATTAGAAGTTGTCCTGGATGCAAAAGGTCCTTGAAGGCTGTTAGTGCATTTTTTACAGCTAGCATCTCCTTTTGATTGATGTGTAGTTGCCTTTGGTTTGCAGACCATTTGCCCTGTATGCATTGTCCTGCCATGTGTGCACCCCAGGCGTAGTCTGATGAATCTGTTGTCAAGGTCTGGTTTGGTGGAGGTGAGACAAAAGGAAGGCCCTTGTTTGCTTGGCATGCTTGAGCCCACCATAGAAACTCTTTTTGAAGGCAGGGAATGAGAGTCATAGTTGCTACGAGGCTGTGTCTCTGCTGGGACCATACACTTTTTAGGTATCACTGTAGTTTTCTCATATGCAGCCTTGCATATGCAATTAGTTGAATGCAGGATGCCATGTACCCCAATGCCTGCAGGAATTTCCTTGCAGTGAGCTGGGTAGAAGTTGCCATATTTTTGAAGTACTGATCCAGTTGTTTTTGCTCGTCTGGCGTGAGGTAAGCCATCTGGGTCGTTGTATTCAAGCTGGCACCCAGGAAGATTATTTCTTGTGAGGGTATTAGTTTTGACTTCTTTTTGTTTACTGTGTACCCTAGGCAAAGCACAGTTTTGTACCTACCATAAATGTAGATGTTCGAGTGCTAATACAGCTGCAGTCATAACAGATGGGTTATCCTGCCGTCAGGCGGGTCCTCGGTCGGCCGAATTCCAAAGTCTAGGTCCGGCGTCGGATGTCGTCGCTTCTTACCTGATGTCAGTGTGGCAGGGGTATAAAAGAACCAGCCGACGCCATTTTCTTCAGTTTTTCTTGCCCCAGATGTCAGGTGCCCCCAGAAGGAAGGCAAAACATAAATTTATGTAATAATGCAATGTAATATAATAAAAAAAAACAGTAGTTGCAAGCAAATACACGATAAAAGAATACCCCAATCAGGTTTTAGGAGGTGTTTGTCATTAGGCCTGTCCCAAGAGGGGAAGGAGGGAGGGAAACCTGGACTGCAGCTGTATTAGCACTCGAACATCTACATTTATGGTAGGTACAAAACTGTACTATGTTCATCGTGCATACAGCTGCAGTCATAACAGATGGGTAGAATCCCAAAGCTAAAAAGGGGTGGCAGGCACTAAGTGGAACTAGGAGGAGCAAGGATGCCCTGCAAGACTGCTGTGGCAAAGCCTGCTCTAGATTTAGAGTATAGTGGTAGGTGATAGTGCTTGGAGAAAGTATGCACAGAACTCCAAGTGGCTGCTTCCAAAATATCCTTGGTAGGAACCCCCCTGAGGAAAGCTGCAGAGGTAGCTGTGGCCCTTGTGGAGTGAGATCTGATGCTTGTAGGTACACTTTTACCATGAAATGAATAACAAAAGCGTATGCAGTGGGCTATCCATTTTGAGATTGTCTGTTTGGAAATAGCCTTTCCTTGAGCACCTGTAGTATAGGACACAAAGAATTGCTCTGATTTTCTGAATGGCTTTGTCCTGTCCAAATAATAAAAAAGCTGTCTGTGAATGCCCAAGGAATGTAGTAGTCTCTCCCCTTTGTTTTGTGGATTAGGATAAAAAGTAGGTAAGTAGATAGCCTGATTCAAGGCTACACTGGATACTACCTTTGGCATAAAGGAAGGGTTGGTTCGTAAGGAAACTCTGTCCTGATGGAAAATGATGAAAGGTTGCACAGCCATGAGGGCTTGTAGTTCTGAAACCCTGCATGCTGAGGTGATAGCCAGAAGGAAGGCTGTTTTCCATGACAAATATTGCAGTTCTGTTGAAGCAGCTGGCTCCAATGGAGGCAGGGTCAGTTTTTCTAAAATTAAATTGAGGTCCCAAGCAGGTACTGGTTGCTTCCTTGGGGGTTTTATATTCTTAACCCCTCTGAGGAACTGTCTTAAGAGAGGATGACAGAATAAAGGAGGATCAGTGTTGTATTGTGCAGAAATGGCTGAAGCATGGATTTTGATGGAGGAGAATGAAAGTCTACTGTTTAGCATCTCAGCTAGGTACTGTAATATTTGAGGTAAATTCAGTATCCCAGGATTCTGTCCCTTTTTCTGACTCCAGGCACAAAATAGTTTCCATTTGGCGGAGTAGGTTTTTCTAGTAGAAGGCCTTCTGGCCTCCAAAATGACATCTTGCACCTCCTTGGAGAGGCGGGTCTGTTGGGAAATCAAGGAATCCTCCATGTGGCTAGATTGAGTGTTTTCAGCTGACTGAAGAGTTTTGAAGTTGTGCTGGGTCAAAAGAATGAGTCAGGCTCCTCAGGAGTGGATACCAGTGTTGTCTTGGCCAGTCTGGAGCAATGAGAATCATCTTTGGCCTGTCTGCTCTGGCTTTTAATAGAACTTTGAGCAGCAGAGGAAGAGGTGGAAAGGCATAAACTGTCAATGTTGTCCAACTGAAAGAAAGTGCGTCCACTTTCCAGGCCTGAGGATGATAGGTCCTTGAGCAGAATTTTCTCAATTGGTAATTTCTGTGGGTAGCAAAGAGATCTGTCTGGTCTTCCCCATGCTTAAATTATCTTTGCAAAAACTTGAGGATGCAACTTCCATTCGTGTGGATCTGTCATATTTCTGCTTAGGGTGTCTGCCAGCGTGTTTTCCTTGCCGGGCAGGAATTGTGCTTGAAGTTGGATTTGTAATTCCAGAGCCGTGTTCCAAAGAGACATGGCTAGTCTGCACAGGGAATATGAGTGAGTTCCTCCCTGTTTGTTTATGTACCACATCACTGTGGTGTTGTCTGTCCTTATCAATAGCTGGCCTGGATGCAGTAGGTCTTTGAAGGCCATAATAGCATTTTTCACTGCTAGCATTTCCTTTTGATTGATGTGTAGGTGCTTTTCTTTTTGGGGCCATTTGCCCTGAATGCACTGATCTGTCATGTGCGCCCCCCAGGCATAGTCCGAGGCGTCTGTTGTGATGATTTGATTTGCTTAAGGCATGCAGAATGGGAGACCTATGTTTCTTTGGCATGCTTGAGCCCACCACAGAAATTCCTTTTGAAGACATGGAGTGAGTGGTATAATTGTTTCCAAACTGTGGCTGTGTTGAGACCATAAGTATTTTAGGTACCATTGAAGTTTCCTCATATGCAGCTTTGCACATGGGATTAGCAGGATGCAAGATGCCATGAATCCCAGAGCCTGCAGGACTTTCCTTGCAGTCAGCCTGGTGAAGGTTGCCATTTTTCTGAAGTATTGAAATAGTTGCCCTTGTTTCTCTGGTGTGAGGTAGGCCATCTGGGTGTCTGTATTCAAGCTGGCACCCAGGAAAATTATTGCTTGAGAGGGTATTAGTTTTGATTTCTTTTTGTTGACTGTGTATCCCAGAAAGTTCAACAACTTTATTACAAACGCCATGTGTTTCAGAAGTATGTGCTTACTGTCCGCTTGGATCAGGCCGTCATCCAAATATGGGTATATTTGTATTCCTTGAAGTCTGCAGAAGGCAATTACTGATGCCAGGCATTTCGTGAACACTCTGGGCACAGTAGATAAGCCAAAGGGCAATGCAGAGAATTGATAATGGGTTGAACCTGCAAGAAATCTGAGGTATCTTCTGCAATCTTGTCTGATAGGGACATGCAGGTATGCCTCCTTGAAGTCCAATGTTACCAGCCAAGACTCCTTGCCCAGCAAGGGAAGAAGCTGCTGTAATGTGAGCATCTTGAATTTTGGTACAAGTAAGTATGTGTTTAGGATGGATACGTCCAAAATAGGTCTCCAGTCTTTGTCCTTCCTTGGTACCAGGAATAGTCTGGAATAAAACCCTTGACCCTGTTCTTGTGCAGGTACCTCTTGAATAGCTTTCATGTCCATGAGAGCTGAAATTTGTTTTTGTGCCTCTGCCCTTTGATTTTGTGGTAGGTTTGGCATGCCTCTCATTTTTGGTAGGGTGTGAAAGTGGAATCTGTAGCCTCCGTCTATAATGTCCAGGATCCATTTGTCTTTTGTGACAATATGCCAATTTTTCGAAAATAATGCCAGTTTTCCACCTAAAGGTGCTGCCATTAAAGCTTTGCTTGTCATGCAAAGGGGAAAGTCATTGTGTCTGCTTTCTGAATGGCTGTGATCTATCCTCTCCACCTCTTGGTGTAGGTGCTTGCCATTGTCTGGCTCTAAATGATCCTTGAGATTGCCCTCTACCCCTCAGGCGCCTGTATCTACCTCTGAGGTCTGTCCGTGGCTGGAAAGGACCAATTTTTTGAAGGCCAGTTTCTGCTGAAACGTGGAGGTTGTACTTGTAGGAAATCTTTCACTGTTTGCATTGATCTTGCCTTTTCCTCCATTTTCTTTAATACCTCCTCAGCTTTAACACCAAACGATACATCTTTTTGAAGAGGTGCATCTAGTAATTTAGCTTTGACATGATCTGGTAAGGTTTGCTCTTTGAGCCAATCATGTCTACGTATGACAGACCCTGTAACAGCAGCTCTACATGACGCCTCTAAAGCATCAAAACCACATTGCAAGGTATGTTTACCCACTTGCTCTGCACTATGCAACAAATCCTACAACTCCTTCAAGTCTGGTTGTTCAGGATGTGACATTTTGCTTTTCAACTGAGAAAACAAAAAAGTACAGTTTTGTACCTACCATAAATGTAGATGTTCGAAGATCCACATTGCTGCAGTCCTAACACTTGGGGTAGTCCGCTGTCCCAGTCGGCCCGAATACCAAAGTATAAGGCTGACGTCGGTCAGGGCGCATTAGTCTGACGTCAGGGTACAAATGCGCATGACCGACGTCATATCCTCAGTCTTTTCTTGCCCCAGATGTCAGAAGACCCTAAAAAGATAAGGCCAAAACCAAAAAACACCAAACACTCCTGTACCAAATATATATACAATATATACAATTTACAAAAGTACAACCCCACCTATACAACCACCCCTAAACCCAGAGGGGAAGGAGGGAGTATTGGACTGCAGCAATGTGGATCTTCGAACATCTACATTTATGGTAGGTACAAAACTGTACTATGTTCTTCATCCCACATTGCTGCAGTCCTAACACTTGGGTAGAATCCCAAAGCAGAGGTAAGGGAGGCTGGCAAATCATAAAGAAGCTGGAGCTGTCAACATGCCCTGCAAAATAGCCGTGGCAAAACCAGCCCTAGATTTAGAGTAGAGAGGAAGGTGGTAATGCTTAGAGAAAGTATGCACTGAACTCCAAGTAGCTGCCTCCAAAATATCCTTAGTTGCCACCCCTTAGAAATGCTGTTGAAGTGGCAGTAGCCCTAATGGAATGAGGCCTGATCCCAGCTGGAATCTCCTTGCCATGATGGGAATAACAAAATGCAATGCAAAACCCAATCCACTTAGAAATAGTTTGTTTTGACACAGGCTTGCCCTGAGAACTCAAAGCAAAAGAAACAAACAACTGCTGAGACTGCCTAAAATCCTTAGTCCTGCTTAAATAATAACGCAACTGCCTGTGTACATCTAAAGTGTGCAAAATCTTTTCCCCTTATTTTGGGGATCTGCATAAAAAGTGGGCAAATGAATAGTTTGGTTTAAAGCCACACTAGAGACCACCTTAGGCATAAAGGAAGGATTAGTACGTAATGATACCCTATCCTTATGGAAAATCAAAAAAAGCTCAACCGCCATAAGGGCCTGCAATTCAGAAACCCTTCTTGCAGAAGTAATGGCCAACAAAAAGCAGTCTTCCATGACAAGTATTTCAATTCAGCAGTAGCCGAGGCTCAAAAGGTTGTAGAGTAAGTTTCTCCAACACAAAATTGAGGTCCCAAGCAGGAGTAGGAGCTCTCATT
The DNA here is from genome assembly GCF_019279795.1 of Protopterus annectens. Lineage (NCBI taxonomy): Eukaryota > Metazoa > Chordata > Ceratodontiformes > Protopteridae > Protopterus > Protopterus annectens. The sequence goes on along the minus strand of NC_056728.1, from coordinate 6,709,980 downwards.
GGGGGTCTTATATTCTTTGCCCTCTAAGAAATTGCTTAAACAAAGGATGAGAAAACAATGGTGGGTCACAATCATAGTGAGCTGAAATTGCTGCAGCATGAATCTTAATGGAAGAAAGACAAACCTTTGTCCAATAACTCAGTAAGATATTGAAGAGCCACACTCAAATTTGGCTCAGAAACATCCAAATCCTTTGCTGCACACCAAAATAAAAATCTCTTCCATTTCCTCGTACACTTTCCTTGTACTAGGTCTTCTGGCTTCCATAATCACATTCAGAACTTGTTGAGGAAGCTGAGACCTGCTATGGTTCAAAACAGAATATGCCAGGCTGTTAGATGAAGAGAGTGAAGCTTGACATTGAGTAGATGCCCGTCCTTCTGAGACAATAGGTGTGGAATCAAAGGTAAGGGCCATGGAGGCTTCCTTACCAGACTCCTCAGCAACGGGTACCAGTGCTGCGAGGCCAATCTGGAGCTATTAAAATCATCCTTGGCTTGTCCTGTCTGACCTTTAGGAGTACCTTTGGGAGGAGAGGCAGAGGTGGAAAGGCATACACATGAAGATTTTCCCAACTGAAAGAAAGAGCATCCACTTTCCAGGCTGTGTGATGAAACCTTTTAGGTGCAAAACTTTGGCAGCTGGTGGTTTAGTGGAGAAGCGAACAGATCTATGTCTGGAGTTCCCCAGGACACTGTCAATGTCTGAAATACATGAAGATCCAGTTTCCACCGTGGGGATCCATGATTTGCCTGCTTAACACATCTGCTAAGGAGTTCTGTGCTCCTGGCAGAAACCTTGCTTGAAGATTCAGTTGCAAGCGCAGTCTCCCACAAAATCATTGCTTGCCTGCATAGAGGATAAGAATGTGTTCCCCCTTGTTTGTTGATGTACCAAATGACAGTTGTGTTGTCTGTTAGAATCAACACCTGCCCTGGAAGAAGTAAATCCTTGAAAGCCAGTAATGCAAACTGGACTGCTAACATCTCCTTCATGTTGATATGTAGATGCTGCAGTCTGGCAGGCCACTTGTCTTGTATCCACTTTCCATTCAGATGAGCTCCCCAAGCTGTGTCTGAGGCATCTGTCGTTAGAATCTGACTCGCCTCTGGCCGGGTCACAGAGAGTCCCTTGTTTAGGTGACATTCCTGAGCCCACCACAAAAATTCCTTTTGAATGCAAGGTATTATTTGAATGACAGTGTCCAAATCCTGGCAGTGCTGTGTCCATACATTTTGAGATACCATTGTAGCTTCCTCATATGCAATTTGGCATTGGGAAGTACCAGAATACAAGATGCCATGAACCCTAAGGCTTGAAGGACTGTCCTTGCAGTCAGCCCGGACTGATGAGATAGTTGATGGAAGTAGAGAAAGATTCTTTTGTTTGTCCGGGGTTAAAAAGGCCATCTGGGATGCTGTATTCAGTCTCACGCCCAGAAAGCACATGTCTTGAGAGGGTACTAGACTGGACTTTATTTCGTTCACAGAATACCCTAGGCATCTTAGCACTGCTATCACATATTCCAAATGCTGAAGAAGCACGTCCTTTCCTTGAGCCAGAAGCAGGCAGTCGTCCAAATAAGGATAGATTTGTATTCCTTTTAGCCTGAAGAAAGCTATCACTGGAGCCAGAACCTTTGTGAATACTCTGGGCACAGTAGATAAGCCAAAGGGCAATGCAGAGAACTGATAATGAGAATTCCCAGCTCGAAAACGCAGATACTTCCTGCAAATTAGTCTGATAGGAACATGAAGGTAAGCTTCCTTGAGATCCAAAGTTACCATCCAGTGATCTTTGCCCAGCATAGGTAAAAGCTGTTGTAACGTCAACATTTTGAACTTGGGAATGTCCAGATAAGTGTTGAGGATAGACAGATCCAAAATTGGTCTCCACGTGTTCCCCTTTTTTGGTACTAGGAACAGGCGAGAATAAAATCCTAGGCCCCTTTCTGGCACAGGAACCGGCTGAATGGCCCCTATTTGGAGCAACAGAGAAATTTGCCTGTGAGCCTCTTTCCTTTGTTGAGGAGGAAAGTCTGGCATGCCTTTGAAAGGAGGCAAGGTATGGAAATAAAACCTGTAACCGTGGTGAATGATATCCAATACCCATCTGTCTTGGGTAATTAAACTCCAGTTTTCTTTGAAGAGTGCCAACCTTCCTCCCAAAGGTGCTGCCAGACGAGAAGATTCTGGCAGCTGAAAAGGCAGGTCATTGGGTCTGTTTACGAAAGGACTGACCCCTGCCCTCACCAGAAGACTGAGCAGGTGAACTCCCTGTTCTAGGCCTAAAAGAACCTTGAGCTCTGCCCCTACCACGTCTAGACCTACCCCTAGACTGGGGAATCATAAGCAGGATATGTCCACCCCTTGGTAGGCCAATTTCTACTAAACTTCGGAGGCTGAACCTGGAAAAAATCTTTAACAGTCTGCATAGACTTAGCCTTGTCTTCCATTTTCTTTAGAACTGCTTCCACAGGCGAACCAAACAACACATCAGATTGTAAAGGAGCATCTAAAATCCTTGTCTTCACATGCTCAGCTAAATTCTGATCCCTCAGCCAGGCGTGCCTGCGAAGAACGAACCAGTGGCAGCCACCCTCGAAGAGGCCTGCACAGCATCAAAACCACATTGCAAAGAATGCTTACCCACCTGTTCAGAAACATGAACTAAATCCTGCAACTCTTTACACTCAATACCTTCCGCCAAAGCATCTACCTTAGACTTTAATTGTGAAAGGAGATAATTTTGATATTTCAACATGTGAAACTGGCAATTCAAAGCTCTCATGGCCAAAGTGGAAGAAGTATACACTTTCTTTCCCCATCTATCCAAAGCCCTTGCCTCTTTATCCGGAGGAACAGGATTTTTAACAACAGAAGCCTTAACACCTTTAGGCCCCTGTGAAACAGTTTCTGGGTCTGCCCTAGGACTCTTAAAAAGATACTTATGAGCTTCAGGCTCCCTATAATATCTATCCGGTTTAACTGGAGCAGGAGGCAAAGAATCAGGGTTCAGAGAAGCTTCTGCAAAACATCCTCCACCACATCTAGAACAGGAGGTATAGCTAAAGGCCTATGCTGGGGTAGAAACAAAAATTCCCTAAGCCTTTTCCTGGAATCAGAGAAATCCTGACCTTCCCATTTAAAATGCTCCCTCATGGAATGAAGAGTCTCTGAAAATGAAAAATCCTCAGGAGGAGAAGCAGAAGGAGTAGAATCATCCACATCAGAATCAGAGTAAGGGGAATACTCCTGCAAGTCTTCAGCCGAAGACTCAGAAGCATCCGAACACTGCTCAAAACTCCCAAGCTCAGGTTCCACCCTAGGCCTCTTATCAGGAGGGGCATAGAACCTCTAATCATTGTAATCAAATCTTCTGCCATCTTAAGCATATGCTTCTTAGGTACAGACCCTGAAGAACTAGGGGTAACACCTGAAACCAAACCTGGCCTGCCCCTGGGAGAAGCCTTGGAAACAGCAGGGAGGGCCTAACCACCTTAGGAAGGGAGGGAAGAACAGCTACCTGAGAAGCCCCTTCCGCCTGGCCTACCTCCTGAGAGGTCACATCTTGTAGTAATAAAGTCTCTCCCTGGGATTCCAAAGAAATTTCTGGCTGAACCTCTGGCTCCACCGAGCCCTCTAAAGAACCGACGTCCTGCACGGACCGTTCTTCCACCCTAGGCTTTGCTGTTTTGTCCTTGCGCTTTTTTGAAGCGGGCGCCGGAGCCTCCGACGGCATTTTATAATTACACCGCTTCCCAAAACTAACCTGGCACAATCTAATCTTCTCTTTATCGTGCGTTTGTTAAATCTAGCACAAGAGCGACAGCCAACAACGTCGTGCTCAGGCCCTAAGCAAGGTATACACAAGGTATGGTAATCCCTATGAGGTATCTGTTTCCCACAAGAAATACAGTTATTCACTTTTTCTGACATCCGGTAAAATACTGAGGCAAGAAAAAACCAAAATATTCCCCAACGGGGTACTTAGCCAACTTGGATTCGGTCTGAAACTCCGACTTCGGAAAATCTCAGAACGCCAACCTGCACTTGCAAAACTGCTTCTTCATCGGACCATGCGGCAAAAAAGACTGGGGATATGACGTCGGTCATGCGCATTTGTACCCTGACGTCCTGACGTCAGACTAATGCGCCCTGACCGACGTCAGCCTTATACTTTGGTATTCAGGCCGACTGGGACAGCGGACTACCCCAAGTGTTAGGACTGCAGCAATGTGGGATGAAGAACATCTATTGATACTTTAACATATGGAACTGACAGTTTAATGCCCTCATGGTTAAAGTGGCCGAGGTGTATACCTTTTTCCCCCACCTTTCTAAAGTTCTGGAATCTCTCTCTGAAGATAATGGATTTTTGGCAGTAGAGGCCTTAATTCCCTTGGGACCCTGTGAAATAGTTTCTGGGTCAGCAGCATAGCTTTTGTATAGGAATTGGTGTGAATCAGGAACCCGGTAATACCTGTCAGGCTTAACAGGAGCTGGTGGTAAAGAATCTGGGTTAAGGCTGGCCTCTGAATACACATCCATCTAGTATGTCTAAGACAGGAGGGATAGCCAGAGGCCTGTGCTGAGGAAGCAAGAGAAAATCCCTCAGCCTTTTCTTGGAATCTGAGTAATCTTGGCCTTCCCAGTGGAAGTGTTCCCTCAAGGTATGCAAGCTTTCCCCAAAAGAATAGTCCTCAGGGGGGGAGACAGAGGGAATGGACTCCTCCGCATCAGAATCTTCAAAAGGGGAGTATGAATATTCCTGGTCTTCAGAATGTTCTGAGGTAATGGAGGCCTGGTCCGAGGAAGGGTAGTCTTCCTCCAATCTGGGCCTTTTGTCCTTTGGGGGTTGAGAACCCCTGATAAGAGTAATCAAATCCTCAGCCATTTTGAGCATCTGTTTTTTAGGCATGGGGCCTTGAGAGGGGCTCAGTGGAGCTTGTCTTTTAGTTTTCATGGCTGCTTTAGATTTTGTGAAAGCCTTAATGGAAAAAGAAGGCGGCGGCCTGAAGACACCTTGAGAGGTGGCAGGCCTGTCTAAACTCAGTTTCCCCGCCAAGAGTGGCGTCGGTATCTGTAGTTGGGGTGGGGGCCGAGGAGCCTGCGACCTCGGGCACAGAAGACACTGCTAAAGAAGCGTCATCGGTACTCAGGGGCTGCGTAGGCGCCTCGCTGAGAACCGGAGCACCTGTAGCCGGCTTTAGCATGGTGTCTGTAGAAGTCGCGGACCTTGTATGTCGGTCCTTATCTTTGCATCTTTTACTCAAAACTGGAGTCGGAGTATCCAACGACATAATGTAATTAAATTTTTTACCAAAATAGTGTTGGGCGAACTCCGCCCAATGCTTAATAGTGTGTTTGTTGAATCTAGCACAAAAACGACAGGCCGAGACGTCGTGGTCTGGGCCTAAGCAAGGAATGCAGAAGGAATGGAAATCCTTATGTGGTATTTGCTTCCCACATGAAATGCAATTATTAACTTTCTCTGACATCGGTCTGAGGCAAGAAAAGTTTCCCCAAAGGGGTACTTAGCTTTCAAGAAGACTTCGGCTGAAAAATATTTGTAATCTCAGGAGCTGGCCGACTGGCACTTGCAAACTGCTTCTGCTTCGGGCACCGCGCGGCAAGAAAGACTGGAGAAAATGGTGTCGGCTGGTTCTTTTATACCCCTGCCGCACTGACGTCAGGGAAGAAGTGACGATATCCGACGCCGGACCCAGACTTTGGAATTCGGCCGACCAATGACCTGCCTGACGGCAGGATAACCCATCTGTTATGGCTGCAGCTGTATGCACAATGAACATCTTAGCAACTTTGTCACAAATGCCAGATGCTGTAGTAGGATGTCTTTACTGTCCGCTTGGATCAGGCAGTCATCCAGATATGGATAAATTTGTATTCCTCGCTGTCTGCAGTATGCAATTACTGATGCCAGGCATTTCTTGAATACTCTGGGCACAGTAGATAAGCCAAAGGGCAATGCAGAGAATTGATAATATGTTGTGCCTGCCAAAAATCTGAGGTATCTTCTGCAATTTTGTCTGATAGGGACATGCAGGTATGCCTCTTGGAGGTCCAACGTTACCAGCCAAGACTCCTTGCCCAGCATGGGAAGAAGCTGCTGTAGTGTGAGTATTTCGAATTTGGGAATGTCCAGGTACGTGTTTAGAATTGAAAGGTCTAACATGGGTCTCCAGGCTTTGTCCTTTCTTGGTACTAGAAACAGTCTTGAGTATAATCCCTGACCTTGCTCTTTTGCAGGTACCTTTTGAATTGCTTTCATGTTCATGAGAGCTGAAATTTGCTTTTGTGCCTCTGCCCATTGGTTTGTTGGCAGATTTGGCATGTCTCTCGTCCGTGGTAAAGTGTGAAAATGAAATCTGTAGCCTCGGGTAATAATATCCAGAACCCATTTGTCCTTTGTTATGATGTGCCAATTTTGTGGGAAAAAGAGCCAGTTTTCCTCCTTGAGGTGCTGCCTGGGCAATTATGCTTGGCAGGCGAAGAGGAAAGTCATTGAGTTTGTTTTCTGAAGGGTTGAGATATGTTGTCTCCCCCTCTTTGAGTTGTTGGTACCCTGTGCCTGGCCTCTGCCCCTAGGGCGTCTGTACCTGCCCCTTTGGGGGTCTGTCTGAAGCAGGAAAGGACCAGTTTTTTGATGGCCAGTTTCTGCTGAAGCGAGGAGGTTGTACCAGTAAAAAATCTTTAACGGTTTGCATTGATTTTGCCTTTTCTTCCATCTTCTTTAAAACGTCCTCTGCTTTGACACCAAATAATGCATCCTTTTGCAGTAGAGCATCCAGTAACTTTGCTTGGACATGTTCTGGTAAGGTCTACTCTTTTACCAAGCATGTCTACGTATTACAGACCCTGTGACTGCTGCTCTACATGAGGCCTCCAAAGAATCAAAACCACACTGCAAGGTATGTTTTCCCACTTGTTCTGCTGTATGCAACAAATCTTGCATCCCTTTGAAATCTAGTTGATCTGTTTGAGGGATCATTTTCTGTTTTAACTGAGTAAGCAAGTACTGCTGGTATTTAATCATGTGGATTGGCAGTTTAATGCCCTCATGGCCAAAGTGGCAGAGGTATAAACTTTTTTCTCTCATCTTTCTAATGCCCTGGAATCTCTTTCCGCAGTTAGTGGATTCTTAGCAGTAGAGGCCTTAACCCCTTTGGGACCCTGGGAAATGGTTTCTGGGTCTGCAGCAGGGCTTTTATATAAAACCTTGAGAGTGTCAGGGACTCGGTAGTATCTGTCTGGTTTAGGTGGTGCTGGAGGTAAGGAATCTGGATTTAGACTGGATTCAGTGTAGACATCATCCAGAATGTCCAAAACAGGAGGAATGGCTAGGGGTCTATGCTGAGGCAAAAGAAGAAACTCACGGAGTCTTTTCTTGGAGTCAGAGTAATCTTGTCCTTCCCAGTGGAAATGCTCTTTCATGGTGTGCAGGGTTTCCCCAAAAGTGAAGTCTTCAGGGGGGGAAGCAGAGGGAATAGACTCCTCAGCATCTAAGTCTTCATAGAGAGGGAAGGAGTAATCCTGTTCCTCAGAGTCTGCTGAGGAAATGGCTTCCTGGTCAGGAGGAGGTAAATCTTCCTCCAGTCTAAGACTTTTGTCAGGAGGGGGCTGGGAACCTCTGATAAGGGTAATCAGGTCCTCCGCCATTTTGAGCATCTGTTTTTTAGGCATAGGGGCCTGTATGGGAGTCTGTGGACCCGGTTTCTTAACCTTTGGAAGCTTAGCGTATGACTTAACGGAAAGAGTCGTCTGTTTAAAGACGTCTTCTGAAACCGAAGGCCTGTCCATAGTCTCCGGATCGCCGCCAGGGCAGGCGTCCACGAGTTGACGAGGAACCAACTCCAGTGGCCCGGTAGATTCTGACTGAGAGGTAGTTGCATTTTCTAAATATGCAGTAGTCAGGGGCTGCGTAGGCACCTCACTGAATACCGAAGATCCGGCGGCAGGCCTAACCGAGACCTTGGTATCTGGTCTAGGTCTAGGCTGCCGGTCTTTGTCCTTGCGTTTTTTAAACATAGCGGTAGTCGGAGGTTCCGACGACATAATGTAGTTGAATTTTCTGCCAAAATAATGTTGGGCGGTATCAGCCCGATGCTTAATAGTGCGTTTATTGAACCTAGTGCAAAACCGACGATCAGAAACGTCGTGGTCTGGGCCTAGGCAAGGAATACAATAAGAATGAAAATCCTTCCCACAAGAAATACAATTGTTAACTTTGTCTGACATCGGTCTGAGGCAAGAAAAGTTTCCCCAACGGGGTACTTAGCTTTATATAAGACTTTGGCTGAAATTCTGTTAGAAAATCTCAGGAGCTGGCCGACCGGCACTTGCGAACTGCTTCTGCTTCGGGCACCGCGCAGCAAGAAAGACTGGAGAAAATGGCGTTGGCTGCCTCTTTTATACCCCTGCCGCACTGACGTCAGGGAAGAAGCGACGACAACTGACGCCGGACCAAGGCTTTGGAATTCAGGCTGACTGCGGGACTGCCTGACGGCAGGATAACCCAAGTGTGATGACTGCAGCAGCATAGCACAATGAACATATGGAAATCTGGTCAGAGGAATCAATCTGTATCCTACCTAGGCCCTTTATCAGGAGGTGGATGGGAACCCCTGATCAGAGTAATTAAGTCTTCGGTCATTTTGAGCATCTGTTTTTTAGGCATGGAGGCCTGTCCCGGTGAATGCTGTACTTGCTTCTTTGTCTTTAAAGGAGTTTTAGACTTGGCTGTAGTTTTTATGGTAAGCTGTGAATGTCTGAAAACACCCTCAGAAGCCGATGCCTGCTCAGCGGCTCCGGACCCATCTGAAGGGTTAGTTTTGGTAGGCCCAACACCTTGAGTATCCTGAGGCCTAGACATCTCCACGTGGGAGTTGGAAGCGGCCTGTGGTTCAGAGGTAGTGGGTGCCAGGGGCTGCGAAAGCACCTCACTGAGAACCAGCGACAGGCCTACTAGAGGCTTCATCATCAGTTTTGGGCTTCGGATGCCTGTCCTTATCCTTGTCTGCGTTTTTTGTGTATTCCGGTCGTCGGTTGTTCCGACAGCGTGGTATAATTAAACCTTCGGCCAAAGTAGTGGCGAGCAAAATCAAACCGACGTTTAATAGTGCATTTGTTAAATCTAACAGAAAACCGACAACTAGTGACGTCGTGGTCTGGGCCTAGGCATGGAATACAGTAAGAATTAAAATCCTTATGAGGTATTTGCTTCCCACAAGAAATACAATTAACTTTTACTGACATTGGTCTGAGGCACGAAAAAGTTTCCCCAATGGGGTACTTAGCTTTATTGAAGACTTTGGTTCTGAAATTCGATTTGAAAATCTCAGGAGTCGGCCGACCGGCACTTGCGAACTGCTTTTTCTTCGGGCACCACGCGGCAAGAAAGACTGAAGAAAATGGCATTGGCTGCATCTTATATACCCCTGGCACACTGAAGTCAGGGAAGAGGCGACAGCAACCGACGCCGGACCAAGACTTTGGAACTCTGGCCGACTGCGGGACCGCCTGACGGCAGGATAACCCAAGTGTAATGACTGCAGCAGTGAAACACGATAAACATCTTTAGGTTCCTGGGAAATGGTCTCTGGATCCGCAGTAGGATTTTTAAAGAGAAATTTGTAAGATTCAGGTATTTTGTACTACCTGTCAGGCTTTCTAGGAGCTGGAGGCAAAGTATCAGGGGTAAGACTTGATTCCATGAAACCATCATCAACAATATCCAGTACAGGGGGGTATAGCTAGAGGCCTGTGCTGAGGCAAGTCTAAAAATTCCCAGAGTCTCTTTTTTGACTGAGGATAGTCCTGGCATTCCCAGCGGAAATGCTCTCTTAGGGTATGCAAGGTTTCACCAAAAGAAAAATCCTCTCGGGGGGAAGGCAGAGGGAATGGGATCCTCTGCATCAGAATCCTCATAGGTGGATAAGGGTATGTCTTGGTAATCAGAGGGGGTCAGAATCATCGGACTCATGGTCTGTAGAATCAGAAGGAAAATCAATTCTTTGTCTTTTAGAGGGGGAAGGCTGGCTTCCCCTAATTAAAGTAATTAGGTCTTCAGCCATTCTAAGCATTTGTTTCTAAGGCATGGGAGCTTGAGAATGCGCTTTGGTCATCGATTTCCTAGGCGTAGTGTGAACTCTGGGCCTTAGAAATTTGGTAGTTTTAGTCAAAAATGATGTAGTCGGTTTAATATGAACATCGGAAGGCCTGAATACACCCTCAGACGTCAGTGCCTGCACAGCGGCTCCGGACCCATCCAATGTAGAGACATCTGCTGGTTCCATAGTCGAAGAAGCATCTCACGGCATACCGGACTCTAAATGGGTCTCAGTAGAGGCCTGTGAATCTGCAGAAGCAGGTATCAGGGGCTGCGAAAGCGCTTCACTGAGTACTGGCTGACTGGCGACTAGCTTAACAGAAGTACTGTCGGTGGTATTAGACCTATGCGGTCTGCCTCTGTCATTATCCTTACTTTTTTTGGAAGATCTGTAGTCGGATGGCTTAACAAAGCCATTTCGGAATACGGAGAAAGTACAGTTGTGTACACTTACCATAAATGTAGATGTTCGAGTATATTCACTGTTGCAGTCATTACATTTGGGTAATCTGCTGGCAGGTTGCCCTCAGTCAGCCTGAATAACAAAGTCTTGGGTCCTGGGTTGGGTGCTGTCTCCTCTTCCATGATGTCAGGTTGTCAGGGGTATAAAACATACAGCCAATGCCATTTTATTCAGTTTTTCGTGCCCCAGATATCAGGTGCCCCCCAAATGGGGAGCAAAAAAATATATATATAAATAAACTGTAAATATATAAATGCACTTTTAGAAACATAAACATTACCTTCAACTAAAAGCAAATACACCACAAAGGCTTCTGAGTATAGTGAAGAAAAAGAAAAGGTATAGAATGGGGGATGGCAGGTGGGTAACCTGGAATGCAACAGTGAATACACTCTAACATCTACATTTATGGTAAGTGTACACAACTGTACTATGTTCTTCATGTTTCACTGTTGCAGTCATTACATTTGGGTAGAATCCCAAAGCTATTGATGGGAGGATGGAACTAAACAGCATTAGGAACGGCTATAAGGCCCTGCAGGACTGCAGTGGCAAAGCCTGCTCTGGATTTAGAGAAGAGAGGTAAATGATAATGCTTTGTGAAGGCTCTAAGTAGAAGCTTCTAGAATGTCTTTGGTTGGGACCCCTCTGAGAAAAGCTGCTGAAATTGAGGCAGCCCTGGTGGAATGAGATCTGATCCCCCTGGGCACAGGTTTACCATGGTGCAAATAGCAGAAATGAATGAGTGGCTTATCCATTTAGACATAGTCTGCTTTGATATAGCCTTCCCCTCTGATCCTGCAGCAAATGCTACCAGTAGTTGCTCAGACTTTCTTAGAGATTTGGTCCCGTTTAAGTAGAATCTTAGTTGTCTGTGTACGACCAATGAATGCAGAATCCAGGTAAAATGTTGGCAGGTGAATGGTCTGGTTAAGAGCCACACTGGATACCACCCTTAGGCATAAAAGAAGGATTGGTCCTGAGGGCCACCCTGTCCGGGTAAAATATAATGAAAGGCTCCACTGCCATGAGAGCCTGTAGTTCTGAAACCTTTCTTGCTGAAGTGACTGCCAAAAGAAAAGCTGTTTTCCAAGATAGAAATTTTATATCTGCAGTAGCTGCTGGTTCAAAAGGAGGCAGGGTGAGTTTTTCCAACACAAAATTGAGGCCCCATGCAGGAGTTGGTGCTCTCCTGGGAAGCCTTAAATTTTTGGTCCCTCAAAGATACTGCTTAAGCAGTGGATGAGAAAAGAGGTGAGGCTATGTGTTGTAATGAGCCGAGATGGCAGAGGCATGGATTTTTATTGAAGAAAATGATAGGCCCTTATCAAGCATCTCAGTTAAGTATTGTAAAATCTGAGGAATATTGGGCTTTGCTGTGTCTGTTCTTTGTGCTGGGTATCAAGCACAGAATCTCTTCAATTTATCAGCATAAGATTTTCTAGTACTAGGCCTTCTAGCTTCCAAAATGACATCCATCACAGATTTACTGAGAGGTGTGGTTTGAATAATTAGTTGATTAGCCATGCTGCAAGATTCAGAGTTTGGAGCCGAGTGTGTAGAATGTGATAGTTCTGCTGAGGCAGTAGATGAGGTATTTGAGGCAAGTACCATGGAGGAAGGTGTGACATATTCCTTAGAAGCGGGTACCAGTGCTGGCGAGGCCAGTCTGGAGCAATTAGGATCATTTTTGTTTTTTCCTGTCTGACTTTTAGTAAGACCTTGGAGAGTACAGGCAGAGGGGGAAAGGCATAGACTGATAGGTTTTTCCAGCTGAAGGATATGGCATCCACTTTCCATGCTTTTTTGTGATGAGATCTTGTGCAGAATTTGTCCAACTGATAATTTTGAGGAGAGGCAAATAGATCTATGTCTGGGCTCCCCCATTTCTGTGTTAATATGCTGAAGATTTGTGGATCCAGTTTCCATTCGTGTGGGTCCATAAGATTTCTGCTTAGGTCATTTGCCAGAGTATTTTGTTTTCCAGGCAGGAATTGAGCTTGTAGATGTACTTGGTAAGTCAAGGCTATGTTCCACAAGGCCATGGCTAGTCTGCAAAGGGGGTAGGAATATGTACCCCCCTGCCTGTTTATGTACCACATAACTGTGGTGTTGTCCATCTTTATCAGTAGTTGTCCTGGATGAAGTAAGTCCTTGAAGGCTGTCAGAGCATTCTGAACAGCTAGCATTTCTTTCTGGTTGATATGCAGATGCATTTGGTTTGGGCTCCATTTGCCCTGAATGCATCTCCCTGCCAGGTGGGCCCCCCCAAGCATAGTCTGATGTGTCTGTAGTTAGGGTTTGGGTGGCAGGGGGTAGAGTGAATGACAGTCCCTTGTTTTGGTGACATGTCTCTGCCCACCAAAGAAACTCCTGTTGTAGGCAGGGAATGAGAGGAATCATTGTTTCCAGGCTGTGACAATGTTGACTTCATAAACCTTTTAGGTACCATTGAAGTTTCCTCATATGCAGTCTTGCATACGGAATTAGTAGAATGCAGGATGCCATGAACCCCAAAGCCTGCAGAATTTGTCTTGCAGACAACTGGGTTTTTGTTGTCATTTGAAGTATGTTGTCAGTTGCCTTTGTTTGTCTGGCGTGAGGTAAGCCATCTGAGCAGTTGTATTCAAGCTTGCACCCAGGAATGTAATTATTTGAGAGGGTACCAGTTGTGATTTCTTTTAGTTTATGGTATACCCTAGGCATGCTAGAAGCCTTTTTACAAACGCCAGATGTTGAAGAAGAGTGTCCTTGTCCTCTGCTTGAATGAGACAATCATCCAGATAAGGATACATTTGTATGCTTCTTTGTCTGCAGAATGCAATTACTGGTGCCAGGCACTTTGTAAAGACCCTGGGCTCAGTAGATAAGCCAAAGGGCAGTTCAGAGAATTGGTAATGCAAAAAACCTGCTTTGAAGCGGAGATATCTTCTGCATGATTCCCTTATTGGGATATGCAGGTATGCCTCTTTTAAATCTAGAGTTACTAACCAAGCATGCTTGCTTATCATAGGCAGTAGCTGTTGTAAAGTCAGCATTTTGAATTTTGGAATGTCCAGGAACGTGTTCAGAATCGATAAGTCCAGTATTGGACTCCATGAATTGTCTTTTCTGGGTACTAGGAAAAGTCTTGAATAAAAACCTTGTCCTTTTTCCTTTTCTGGTACTGGCTGAATAGCCCCCATATCTATGAGGGACATGACTTGTTTCTGGGCCTCTGCCCACTGGTTGTGTGGCAGATCCGGCCATCCATTTGGAATTGGCAAAGTATGGAAATGAAATCTGTACCCCTGGGCTACTATGTTTCATGCCCATTTGTCCTGGGTAATTAACTGCCAATTCTGAGCATGAAGTGCTAGTTTCCCCCCCAAGGGGGCTGCCAAAAGATAAGTGCTTGGAGATGGTTACTGCAGGGTTGTGCTTTGTTTCCTCCAGATATGGAGGTGGGGGCACCCCCATTGCTTCGACCTGTAAGAACCCTGTGATTGATATCTGGAGCCTTTTGAGCACCTGGGTTTGCCCTGAGTGGCTCTGTTGGACACAGGAAAGGACCAATGTTTAGTAGGTCAGTGCCTACTGAACCTGGGTGGCTGCACTTGACTGAGGATCATGCTGCAAAGGGGCATCCAACAATTTAGCTTTAACATGATCAGGCAGATTTTGCTCCTTGAGCCAGGCATGCCTTCTAATCACAGATCCAGTAACGGCGGCCCTACAAGAGGCCTCCAAGGAATCAAAACCATATTGCAAAGTATGCTTTCCAACCTGTTATGCTGAATGCAATAAATCCTGTAACTCTCTATTTTCCACACAATCAGAAATCAACATCATTTTCTGTTTCAGTAAGCCCATAACATGCTGTTGATATTTAAGCATATGAAACTGGCAATTTAAAGCCATGATTGCCAAGGTTGCAGACGTATAAACCTTCTTACCCCATCTCTCCAACGCCCTGGAATCTCTATCAGAAGGGGTAGGATTTTTGGCTGTAGAAGCCTTAACACCCTTGGGACCCTGAGAAATAGTTGGATTTTTGAAAAGAAATTTGTGGGAGTCAGGAACTCTAATATCTGTCTGGCTTACTAGGAAGCTGGAGGCAGGAAATCAGGAGCCATGCTTGATTCTGAAAACACATCAACAATGTCTAATACAGGAGGTATTGCAAAAGGTCTATGCTGAGGAAGAAGGAAATCCCTAAGCCTCTTTTTTGATTCAAAGAAATCCTGACTCTCCCAGTGAAAATGTTCCCTTAAAGTATGCAAAGTCTCTCCAAAAGAGTAATCCTCAGGAGGAGATAGAGATGGAATGGATTCCTCTGCATCAGAATCCTCACAGGATGGAATAGAAAATTCCTGATCAGAAGAGGAATCAGAAGAAATGGAAACCTGATCTGAAGATTCATAATCAGTGCCTTGCCTAAGCCTCTTAGCAGGGGGGGATTGGGAACCCCTGATCAAGGTAATTAAATCCTCAGCCATTTTGATCATCTGTTTTTTAGGCATAGGGGCCTGAGCACGTTGCCTATGGGTCGGTTTTTTAGACACAGAAGTTGTTTTTGACCTTGTTTTTGTTGCTGGCGTCTGGTTAATATAAAAATGTTGAGGCTTGAAAATACCCTCAGAAGCCGGTGCCTGCTCAGCGGCTCTGGACCCATCCAAGGGAGAGACATCCGCAGGTTCAGTACTCTGAGAATCTCGTGGCATACCGGACTCCGAATGGGTCTTGGTACAGGCCTGTGACTCAAAAGTAGCGGGTATCAGGGTCTGCGAAAGTGCCTCACTGAGTACCGGAGAACCGGCGACTGGCTTAGGAGAAGCTTCGTCGTCGGTTTTGGACCTCGACGGTCTGTCTCTGTCTTTTTCCTTGTGTTTTTTGTGAACTCCAGTAGTCGGATTGCTAACCAATGACATTTCAGGATAGTTAATCTTGAACCAAAATATTTAGAAGCAAAAATATACCAACGCTTAATAGTGTGTTGGTTAAATCTAGCACAAAACCGACAGCAAGCCACGTTGTGATCAGGGCCTAGGCAAGGAATACAGTACAATTGGAAATCATTATGAGGTATTTGCTTCCCACAAGTAATGCAATTATTAGCTTTTACTGACATTGGAAAGGAGCAAGAAAAAGTTTCCCCAACGGGGTACTTAACTTTAGTTGAAGACTTCGGTTCTGAAACTCGAATACGAAAATTTCAGGAGTCGGCCGACCGGCACTTGCAAAATGCTTCTGCTTCGGGCACCGCATGGCAAGACTGAATAAAATGGCATCGGCTGCATGTTTTATACCCCTGACGACCTGACGTCATGGAAGAGGAGACAGCAATCGACGCAGGACCCAAGACTTTGTTATTCAGGCCGACTGAGGGCAACCTGCCAGCAGATTACCCAAATGTAATGACTGCAACAGTGAAACATGAAGAACATCTTCAGACCCATCACAATCCTCTCACCACTCTCAAAAATACTGGAAAAATGCATACACAAGCAAATCATGAAATACCTTCTATAGCAAAACTTGCTCACTCCTACACAGCATGGCTTTCACCCTAAACATAGCACTACAACCGCCCTTAAATCCTTCATTAATACTATTTCTCTAGCCAGAGACAATAATAAGTTGGTCTCCTGCCTATTCCTCGACCTTTCAAAAGCCTTGGATATGGTCTCTCACCCTCTTCTGCTGAACAAACTGGCTAACCTAAATTTTTCTGCCTCTACTACTTACCTGGTTTTCCAGCTATCTCACTGACCATCTACAATCAGTGAGATGGCTCTCAGCTCTCTCCCCTCCTCTTCCTGTCAAAATGCGAGTCAACCAAGGATCTATCCTTGGCCCATTACTATTCAATATATTCACTAATCTACTCTACTCTACACCTCCTGTCCACAGTCATCCCTTGTACAATACGCAGATAACTCCACCATCACCATCGCAGATACTCCCTCTGACCTTATCTCTGCAATTCAAGCATCTTTTAACCCAGTCGAATCCTGGCTCTCTGACAACCAGACAATTCTTAACCCTAAAAATTCAAAAATCTTACTTTCTCTCCCAGAGAACTTCACCCACCTTAAATCTAGATTTTCTGTACTGTCCCCCTCAATAACACCCCCATTAATGTTGAACCTAGTACAAAACTACTAGGAGTAACGATAGATGACCAGCTCAAGTCTGATCTACATGTAAACAACAGCATCAAAAAGACACACCAAAAACTTGGCCTTCTTGATCGAAACGAAAAGAATCTAACAAAGCAAAAATAACCCTCTCTCATGCGTGCCTCCTACCTAGCCCTTCAATATAGCTGCAAAATTCTTACCAATCTTAACTCCACACTATTAACTAAGCTAGAGTCTACCTATAACAAAGGTTGCCGGATTAGCTGCTTACCAAACTTATATAAATTGCATCACTGTCTTTCACTAAGACACCTAAACTGGCTGGAATTAACCTCACCAGCTTCTACTCTCTCAACTACAGATAATTAACTCTATACTATACCTGAAATCCTTCTGCCCTAGCCTATCTCTCCTCATCTCTCAACATTCACCGACTAGATCTTTACTTAGCTCTGACCTTAACCTACTACAAATATACAAACCTAACACTAAAATTGGCTGCAACCTCTACAGCTACAATCCTACCATATCATGGAACAAATCACCATTAGAAATCAGGTCCCTCAGACATCCAAATCAATTCAAAACCGCCACTAGAGAGTACCTCCGAACTCATTGGTCCTTGCCTCTGCACTCATCCTCCCTGATCTAGCCCATTAATTCATATGTAATCAGCAAAACTTCACACCATTTTAGCTCGTAAACCCAGTATTACTCTTCTTTGCCATCTCTTATCTCCATTTCTAATGTCACACAGCTCATGAAATAACTACATACATTATGAACTCTCTTCACTGTTTATTGAAAACATTTGTATCGAATAATTTCTCTTATGTATGATTATGCTGTTTTTCTCTATTACTATTTTTCTGATAAAATGTATTTCATTGTATGCATACACTGTAACCCACTGACACTGTTAACACTAAAAGTGTAAAATAAGAAGTTATGTACCTACCATAACGTTCCATGTTAGTTGTCTTCTCTCGCCTTCTTTCTTGCTTGATGGGTTCGGAGCCGATCCTCGGCTCCGACTCGGCACTTGCTAAGCTCGAGAGTCACTTTTACCAGCTCGAGGCAGCCCCATATCCCATGATGCATGGCGGTAAGTACCCAGATCTCGTTTGATGACAAAGGGCAATAGCACCAAGCATAAAAACACTTCCAAAAGGAAGAAAGAAACTTACAGGATGGAAGAAGGACCAGGTCTGAATGGTCTTCAGCATAATAATTTCTTATAGAAAGGTCTGTCCAGGCCTGGGGGAAGGAGGGAGGGTCAAGAAAGAAGGCGAGAAGACAACTAACATGGAACGTTATGGTAGGTACATAACTTCTTAATGTTAAGTTGTCAATCTCGCCTTCATTCTTCTTGATGGGACAGCGTCCTAGCACCTCTATCCTGGGTGGCTCAATGGAACAGACTCTTGAGGACTGTAGAGCCAAAACTGGCTCTGTCCCTGGAGGCCAAGTCCAATTTGTAGTGGGAAACAAAAGTATGAGGAGTGGCCCAAGTGGCGCTGCACAAATAGTGTCTAAAGGAAGTCTAGCTTGAAGGCTGTAGAAGTAGCTAAGCTCCTAGTTGAATGTGCTTTAGGTTTTGAGCACAGCTGTTTTCCCCTGAGCAGATAAATTTCAGAGATGACCGAAGAAAGCCATCTAGACAAGGTCACTTTAGAAACAGGAAGGCCTTTCTTATTATCCGCATAGGAAACAAAAAGTTGATCAGATTTCCTAAATGTTTTTGTTCTGTCCAAATAATATCTGAGTTGACGGTGGACATCAAGATAATGTAGTTTTGTTCGGCTCTGTCTGAATAGTTTGGGAAAAATACAGGAGATCAATGGATTGATTCAAATTGGTCTTTGAGGCGACCTTAGGCAAAAGGGTGGATTAGTTCTCAATGATACTCTGTCTTTGTGAAAAACCAAATAGGGGGGTCGAACCGATAGAGCATGAAGTTCAGACACCCTCCTGGCCGATGTAATAGCCACTAGGAATAAAGTTTTCCAAGAAAGAAATTTCAGGGAACAAGAAACAGCTGGCTCAAAGGGGAAGAATCAAGGATGTCAGCACTAAATTTAGATCCCACTGAGGAGGAGGATTCCTGATTGGAGGCTTTAGCAGGAAAATTCCTTTCAAGAAGGCCCTGCAGAGCCTATGGGACATAATATTGTGATCTGCGATCCCGACATGAAAGTTCGAGATAGCAGCCAATTGAACTCTGACTGTGGAAGAGGAGCCTGCATGAAAAATCTCTGCTAAGAAGTCCAGGACTGCCTGAACAGGGGCAGTGAAAGGATCAATACTCTTGGCCTTAGCCCAATAAGAGAAACGTTTCCATTTGCTTGCATAAATCCTCCTGGTAGAGGATTTTAAAGAAGCTACTATGATGTCTCTAACTGGGTTAGAGATCAAAGGAAGCCTGGCTAAGGAAGGAAGTGGAACAACCATGCTGTGAGGTTGAGAGAAGGGATAGACCGGTGCAGCCGACCGGATTGGTGAATCAGAAGATCTGGCACTGGGTCCAGATGCCACGGCTGCACCAAAAGGTGACGATGGAGGAGCGGAACCAAACTTGTCGAGGCCAGTAAGGGGCAATGAGAATCAATTTGGCTCTCAAAGCGGTTGCCTTCTGGATAACTTGAGGGATCAGAGGAAATGGAGGAAGGCATAAAGAAGTCCCTGGGGCCAATCCTGGGTCAGAGCGTCTCTGGGGGGATGGCCTGGAAGAGGGAAGAGAGAGAAGAAGTCTGGGCATTTGCTGTTTTGGGGAGTAGCAAAAAGATCGCAACATGGGCGACCCCATTCCAGAAAAATCTCTTCCGCTATAGATTGCTTGAGAGACCACTCGTGAGGCATGAGAATAGCTCTGCTCAATCTGTCCGCTACAATGTTGGTTTTCCCAGGGATATGCGTTGCTACCAGAAACCGATGAGAGGAGATTGCCCATTGCCAAAGTCTGAGCGCTTCTCGACACAAGGGGTAGGACTTGGTTCCGCCCTCTTTGTTGATATACCAAACTACAGACATGTTGTCTGTGTGGACTGCAATTGTCCCTACGGGAAGAAAGTCGTTGAGGGCTTGCAACGTTAAAAGCACTGCTCTCATCTCCAGGACATTTATGTGCAGGTGGTATTGACGGCTGTCCGTCCCATGAACCATCCTGCCCTGATAATGAGCGCGCCCACCCGATCAGGGAGGCATCCGTGGTGACAGTGGCTACCGGGGATGGGGGTACAAAGTGTCTGCCTTGGTGAACCTGGGGAGATGTGATCCACCAAGCAAGATGATCTTTGCAAGTCTGTGTCACCAGAATCTGGTGACGCATTGGAAGTTGTTGGTACGACCACTGTGTGAACAGCATCCACTGAAGAAGGCGCATGTAGAAGCGAGCCAGGGAAGAAGAGTAATGGCCGCAGCCATGAGGCCTAATACCTTTAGAACCATTCTGGCCTGTACTTTCTTGTTGGCTAGAATGATCCTGACTTGACTTTGAATGTCTGAAACTCTTTGATCTGTAAGGGTAGCTGACATCCGAACAGTGTTTAAGTTTGCGCCTATGAAAGTAATAGACTGGCAGGGCGATAAGGATGACTTTTAAAGTTTATCGAGATGCCCAAAAGAGTACAAAGCTTTATTGTGTAATCCCTGGCTTGAATAAGCTGATGCCTGGTGGTGGCTGAAAGGAGCCAGTCGTCGAGATACGGAAACACCTGGAATCCTTGACGTCTCAGGTGAGCCGTGACCACTGCCATGCATTTGGTGAACACTCTGGGGGCTGTAGTGAGACCAAAGGGCAGGGCTCTGAACTGGAAATGACTGGACCCCAGCCGAAAGCGGAGAAATCTCCTGGAGCGTCTGTGGATTTTGATGTGATAGTGCATCCTGAAGATCTATTGAGCACATCCAGTTGTC
Organism: Protopterus annectens; assembly: GCF_019279795.1. NCBI lineage: Eukaryota > Metazoa > Chordata > Ceratodontiformes > Protopteridae > Protopterus > Protopterus annectens. The sequence continues at coordinate 6,689,352 of NC_056728.1, read as the reverse complement.
CTTCTGTAAGAAGGGCAGAATTGACTGAAGAGTGACCATTCGAATCTTGTCTTCCTCACAGACTTGTTGAGTCTGCTGAGATCAATATTGGTCTCAGTCTCCCGTCTTTTGGGGACCAAAAGAACCTTGAAATAGATTCCGGCTCTGAATGATCTGTCGTAACTGGCTGAATGGCTCTTTTTGCAGAAGTTTTAAGACTTCTAACTCTGCAATTTCCTTAGACCGGGTGGTACATCTGGAAGGGAATTTGAGTGATAGAAAGGACTTTCCTCGAAAGGAATTTTGTAACCCTCGGATATGATCGACTGTACCCATCTGTCTTGAGTGAGGCAACGCCAGGCTTCTGGGTACAGCGATAGTCTTCCCCGACTGCCTCCAAGGATGGACAGCCGGGCAACATCTCAGGGATGCTGAAAGGGCTTGTCAGAGAGGCTCTCTGTTTCCCTGGTTTTGGACCCCCTCTGCCTCTAGGCGGCGTCTGTTGTTGTTACCCCTCTGCCTCTAGGGGTAAACTGACCACGTGAATCGGCGTGACTCCTTGGGATTTGGAACCACATTTTGCCACCTTTCTGTCCTTTGGGGTAAGGTCTAGAAGGGGTGGAAAAAGCAGTCTCCCTAGCAGAAAGAGTCTTGCCGTCCTGCTCACACCTGGTCAAGTTTCCTTCACTTGAGGGCCAAACAAAGCTGACCCATCAAAGGGAGAATTTGTGAAGGACGCCTTAAAGGATCTGCAAAGTCACATAGCCGCATCCAGGCTTGGCGTCTAAGGGCCACACCTGTACCTGCGGCCCTACTCGCTCCATCAGCAGCATATGATATAAGCCGCATGGAGGAGTTTGCAATGGAATTAAGGGTTCCTAGCTGAAGCAATTTTTTCCTGAGCTCCTGCAGCTGTAGGATCCTGTACAACATCACCTAGCTCCTTAAGGATATCCCTTTGGAGTCTGGTGAAGTGACATAGGTAATTCAGCGAGCATAGCAAAGGTCGCTGAGGAAAACATCCGCTTACCGTACCTATCCATGGTCCTAGAGTCCTTATTAGGAGGATGGGCCAGTGCGGAAGGATCTGCAAGTTCCTTCTTGGTGGCAGCAGCCACCACCATGGCATCAGCGGGACACCCTTAGTGAGGAATTGCTTATCACACGGGCAGTAATAAATTTTGAAGGCCTCCTAGGGACTGGCTCTACAGAGTCAGGAGCAGCCACGCCTTCGCGCAATAACTTCCATAAGGGGATCAAAGGTGGAGACACCCAGGAGGTGGAGGGCCGAGATCCAAACGCCTCTAGGTATACTGACTCATCCTCAGAGGGATTATTGGTGGGCCAGTTTCCCTCTGTTTAAGGAGTTCTAGGATGTCTGAGAAGGAGACATCCTCAGAGAGGATCTTGGGGATCCTCTGACTCATCTAAGTCAGTATCTGAAGTGATAGACTCGGGGGAGTCTATATGTTTCCTCTTACAAGTCCTCTTTCTAGGGGGATCTCCCAAAACATCAGGAGAATCCTCGGAAGAGGGGGATATTCCCAATGGGAAACCTGAGGCGGAGGATCTCTGGGTCCTGTAGCAAGAGAAGTGGCAGAGATGTCAACAGGCACTACAGAGGGAGGAGCTAAGGGAACAGACTGCTGGCTGATACCAGTGGCCAGCACACTCTTCATCACCTCGAATGCTCCCCTCCCAGGAAGGTCCGAGAGAACCCTTTCCGAAGAGCTAGGAACTCCAGGGACCACCGAAAGGGAACTCTACGACGCAGATGTAGGAATCGAGCTCACCAAGGCCGAGGCTCCAAGGGGAAGGCGGGTTCGGACAAGGGTCCGATGCCACTTACCCCCTCGGAGGAGACCATGGAAGCCCGGCCACCGAATCCCTCTAAGGAAGGTCTCGAAGAGGAGATAAGAGTAGAGGCTGAAGAAACAGAAGGGGTATCTGTCCTTCAGCCGTAGCAGTAACCATTCGAAGACTCCAACTCAAGCTCTGGGGTAGAGTTGAAGGAGGAACTACAGCAGGTGTGGACCAATAGCCGTCTGTTGAGACGGACTATGTAACATTGGGCCAGTGCCTGTGACTTAAGTAATCTACTGACCACTCTCTCTAAATCATGGTCAGAAAGCCTGGATGACCTTGAAGATCGGCTCCGATGGCTCCGTTCCGAGAGGAGAGGTGAAGCGGGCAAAGTGTCGGCTCCAAGGAAGGAGACCTAGACCTCTTCCTCGAAAGAGCCGCCGGAACCGATGAAACTATTGAACCTGTCGGAGCAGACAACTTATCGGAGCCGACAGGTAGCCTCGATCATCGGCTCAGCGGGCCGATACAGCCACAAAAGTAGCAGTGTCGGGCCGACACCGATGCCTGGCCACATGGTGGTTGGAACCGATCGGGCCGACACGAAGTGGTCGATGCAGAATCGGCACCGATAGCCATCGGTGCCGAAGGCTTAGTTAAGCCAGAATCGGCTCCAGCGGGCCGATCTCGATTCAAACGAGTCGGAGCCGAGGCCGCAGGCTTGGACACAGATGCCTGGGCCTTGGAAGACTTAGCAGTCTTGGATGGGCCGACTTGGCGGAGGCCCTCCGGCAAGAAGGCCCCTCAAAATCAACTTATTCCTTCTTTCCTGCAGGACTCTCTGGCTGAAAGAATGACAAATAACACAGGAGTCCTGCAGGTGAAGAGGCCCCAGGCAGTACAGGCAGAAGTGTGACCGTCTGTCAGAGACATTTTCTGACAACACGAGTCACCTTCTTAAACCTGAGACCCTTTCTTTAGACATGGTGCAAACACAGACACACATACCAGTCAAAGAAATTAAATTAAATATACCAAAAGGTATAACTAAAAAACACACACACACACCCTAACAGGGGGGATGGGATGGAGAAAGTCTGACTAAAAAAATAAGAAGAGACAGAAAATTTTCTGTCAGAAAATGTTTAAAACTAATTTAAAACTAACAATAAAGGGTTTTTTAGTTAAAAGGGGCTAAAATAGCGAAGTAGCAAATCACTTACCAGGAGCTGGTAAAAGGAGGACCTCATAAGCGAAGCGGCAAGCGAGATCTGGGTACTTACCGCCTTGCATCATGGGATATGGGGCTGCCTCGAGCTGGTAAAAGTGACTCTCGAGCTTAGCAAGTGCCGAGTCGGAGCCGAGGATCGGCTCCGAACCCATCAAGCAAGAATGAAGGCGAGATTGACAACTTAACATCTGTGGAGCTTTTCTCCCCGGGCCTCCACTGAAAAAAGACTACTTATCTCAGTTGGACTAACCCGGTCAACAAATGTAAAATAAAAAAATAAATAAATTAGGGACAAATGAAAGAGGCTAGTGGTCAAAGACAATGATGGCCTGAAAGAGACCTAACATATGTTCACAAGGTCACAAATAATGTTTTGGAAAAGTAATTGACTAAGAAGTTTAGTTTAAAATCTAGGGTTCTCACATATTTTGCAAAAGATTAACCACATGTTGTGGTGCTACAACAGAAGCACACTTCACAACACGATATAGAAAAGTTAAAGGAGGAGGCTATGAGCTGGAGGGGGGGGGGGCTCAGTATGTGGTATTGCTAAGGAGAAAGGTACAGCAATACAGCTACACAGAAGTTTTGAATACAAAATTATAAGTAACTACACAATGTTGAAGGATGACATGAGGAACTGAAAGGTATTTGGCGGGGGGTAAAGTGAACCTGTTCAAGTTAACTTATCACAACAGCAAATGTTCGAATAGCAAATAGCTATATAGACTGTATCAGCAAGCCTACTAAAGCTTTGGGTGCTTTCCTCATGTACACTATATCAGCTCAACCACACGAGCATGCTGGTATAAAAACATATAAGCACCAAAATATTGAGCTTTCTTGTCCAAAAGAGCGAGGCTAAAATCTAATGCTCTCGAAGAAATGCATCAAGTATAAAAATGTCATCTCAGAAAAAAAGAACAAATGTGACAAAGACCCCACCAAGGTCAGGGAAGGACATGAGAATAAAAGGGGGAAGGATGGAGAGTGTTAATATTGCAACAGTAATCTACTTAAACATCTGCTGTTATGCTAAGTTAACTTACACAAGTGTACCATGATCATCATTAGATCATTACTGCAATGGCTTATGGCTATGACAGCAAAAGCTTAGGAAGCAACAAATTTTAGAAGACCCTGGAGAATAGATCTAGCAAACCTTGTCTGAGTTGTTGAAAAGGAGTCAGTTTTATAGTGCTTATTGAAAGTGTGCACTTATCAGCAAGTTGCTGCCTCTACAAGCGCTCTAGAGTTCACCCCTTATCAAAAGGCCCATAAAGTTGCCATTTCCATGATGAGAACAGAACTAGCCAGCCACTTGGAATGGTTTACTTGGAAACTGGCTACCTTTTTTTTTTTTGCCAATAGAGGAAATATGTTGGTCTGGCATTTTGAAATGTTTAGTCTTGTCCAGGAAGCATCAAACTTCCCGTGGACATCCAAGGTATGAAAAATTCTCTCCTTTTTGGTTTAAAGGAGAACACAGTGAGATGAACAATTTGAGTCAAAGTAAACTCCAACTATGGGCATGAAGGTACAGTTGGTTCTAAGACTCACGCTGTCCTTATAGAAAATCAAAGAGAGGTGAGAAGACATGAGGCAACTTCACTCAACCCCACGCAAGTGTGGGACAGGGTGCACGGACCAAACCAATTGTAATCAGAAGCACAAAAAAAGTCCAACACCAGGGAGCTAGGTAAAATTTAGGATTTAATGTGACAAAACAGCAAACCAGTTTCTGCAAAATTTACAGCCTTCTTCAGTACATTAACTGACAATAGTCCATTACACATTTAAATAGTGCTAAGTTAAGCCAAAATCAAAGCTGATTGGTACATGCCACAATTAACTGAGGCTGGGCTTAAACACAGCCCCCAGCCTGACAATCCAACCAGATTCTTTATTATTTAGTATTGAGTGCCATGGCTATGGGAATTGATGGTACGGCCTCTTCTATAAGAGAAAAGACATTGTGGAAAAAGCATTCCAGCTAATTAGCCAACTATAAACACTTTACCCCTACAACTACACAATAAATCACTTTATGTGGTGACAAGCTAGTGGGCAGCAACCCTTGTGGCCATTGTAGTTTTTGTACATATGTTTGCAAAACAAAGGAATTTACCAGCAGCAATACTCCACATATTTTTGAAATCAGATGCTTCGGCAACTGCAGCAGTGGCTTGGTCATTTATTTGGCCATCTGCTTTTATGTAGAACAAACATCTCGGCCATTAAAACATAGGATTAGTGAACATCTTAGTGACATAAGAAACAAAAGAATATCTACTGCTCTTTATAAACATACAATGACCCATGCCACTGCCAAATTCCAATTTAAAATTATTGATAAAATCCAAGGAGACACAAATCTAATAAAGTAGGTTGGCACTCCATACTAAATAATAAAGAATCTGGTTGGATTGTCAGGCTGCAGGCTCTGTTTAAACCTGACCTCAATTAATTAAGTTAACTGCGACATGTACCAATCAGCTTTGATTTTGGCTTAACTTAGCACTATTTAAATGTGTAATGGACTATTGTCAGTTATTGTACTGAAGAAGGCTGTAAGTTTTGCTGAAACCTTTTTGCTGTTTTGTCACATTAAATCCTAAATTTTACCTATCTCCCTGGTGCTGGACTTTTTTTGTGCTTCTGAGAAGACATGAGGGCCTGCAACTCAGACAGCCAAGCCAAAGTCACAGCAATAAGTAAACCTGTCTTCCAAATAAGAAATGACAGAGAAGAATTGGCTTTAGGCTCCTGGATTAGGATACCAGGATGGAGCCACCTGTTTTTTAAGTGGTCTAATATGCAAAATCACTTTCAAGAATTGTTGGGCTTTGAATAAAGAGGAAAGAGTGGACCTAATGAAAGACAACTAGAAGCAGCCAAAAGGTGTACTTTCTGAGAAGTTTATGAAATGCCTGACTTCAGCAGCTATTCATACAGACACTGGACAAAGAAAGACGGACTCCAAATGGGATGGACCTGGTCTCTAATATGGCATCACCTAGAAAATCTCTTCCATTTGGCTAAATGTGATATTCTAGTATAGCAGGACTCCTAGCCTTCTTTAATATCTGTTGCACACCCTCTGAAAACAGATGCATAAATAGGATCAAAAACTTACCAAACATACAATCAGGTGGAGGCTGATAATGTTGGACTGGGGGATTCCCTGTCCTGTGTGAGTAGGTCCATTTTTGTGAGGACATTTTGGTAATTGCCCCTGGCTATGTACATGAGAAGGAAGAACCAATACTGTCTTGGCAAAATGGGGATTTAACAGAAGCTTATCTAAATATTCCTTCTTTATCTTTGGTTATCAGGGGAAAAGGAGGTGAGGACATAAAGGGACATTTCCATTCACGGGAAAGAAAAGCTATCTGTTTTTCAGTTGTTTTTGCAAGTGCCCTGGCACAGCACTATTGTGCTAGAAGCCAAATAGTTCAACTTTGGGAGTTCTCTACTGGTAGAATATTTCCTGGAAGACCTTTGGCTGTAATAACCACACATGCAGGTCTGTTCTGGATCTTCTTAGTGTTACTGTGTTCTCCTCTGGCCAGTATTTAAGTTGCCTGTACAGGAAAGATTGTGATGAACTTTCAACTTCCAGGCAACCATGGCTAGTCTGCACAGGCAGTAGAAACTGGTTTCCTTGTTCGTATATATGTACACAGCTGTGGAGTTTTCTGTTATGACTAACATTGGTCCAGATGATCACAACTGATTTACTGCCAGAAATGAGGCTCCCACGCACCTTGGACTTTGACAGATTGAAAAACTGCTCCCTAGCAAAATCTGAGATATCCTTTTATGACAGAGTAGGAATGGGGTGGGGGAGACCTAGATTCTGTTGGACTTCATTTGCTCAACAAAGAGTTCCTTTTGATGAATTCTAGGACTGGAATAGGGAAAGAGAGGGGATGTTGGTACTGGATCCAGAAGGACTTGAGAAACCACTGAATTTTCCTCATGCGGAGTCGGGTTAAAAGAATCATGAGGAAGGATAAAGTGAAAGGATAACAGTGTCTTGGACAGTGACAGCCAGAAACAGAAAATTGTCCAAGTAAGGGTAATTATGACTTCGCTGAAGTCTGCAGAAGGAAAGACTAAGGTCAAACATTTTACGAATACATTTGGAGCGGTACGGCATTCCAAAGACAAAGATGTGAATTGAAAGTGTAATCCCAAATCAAAGAATAAAAATTCCCAAACACTGTCTTCCAACACCACGTGAAAAAATCCACTACGAAACCTGCGTTTGAAATATTTATTTAAGCTTCTCTTTAAACATACACTTTTCATCAGATTTAAGTATCCAACTTCATCAGAAACAAAACTTTAAGTTAAAAATCTACTAGAGCATTTTATAGCACCCAAATCTCATTGAAATCACATTGAAGTCACGCAGCACTACACATGGACTACGCAGAGAGCTCACCCTACTGGTGAGACTTGCAACTACTACTTAATTCTTTATTTTTTATTTTTTATTGTTTGTTTTTTATATATTGTTTGTTTAATTTCTACCTATAAAAATCTCATATACATGCAGGTCGCAACTCAGAAAATACAATGCTATAATGAACAATGATAAAAAATATAAAAATAATATACTAACAAATGTAAATATAAAAATGTATAAAAAAATCTCCAAGTAAAAAATTATGTTAAGCTTTATATAACTAACAATGTTAAAATAGTTAAAAATAGATAAAAATAAAGTTTTGACTTGTAATTTCGATCTCAAAGAACTGCACATGTATTTGCTCATAAAAGCAGCAAAGTCTCAAATCTAAAAATACAAATGAGAATTCACCTTAACAGATTTTTCAAGCGTAGGACACACATAATCGAATTACACTCATTCAGGCCAGGAAACTGGCAGGCATTCAGCCTCAATTGCCAACAAAGCTCTAACCTTTTCAATCTAAGTGACTCCGGACCACCTCTTCTGTCATTGTATAGTTGTTGTATGACGCTAAATTTGAAGTTATGTGTGGGCTGTTCTAAAATGTGTCTTGCCAATGCATTTGTGGATTTACTATTGTTAATACTATAAATGTGTTCATATATCCTGTCCCTTAGTCTTCTGTTGGTTTTGCCGACATAGAACGCGGGACAGTGGGTGCAGCTTGCGAAATACACTACTTGTTTACTGTTGCAATCATATTTGTCCTTGGCTTTGATCTTAACATCCCTAATACAACAACTGTTACCCTCATGGATATATTTGCATTGGTTACACATACAACATTTGAATGTACCCAGTTTCTCTTTCATTACAGTGGCTCTGTTTTCTAAGATTTGTTTCAAATTTGTACCACGTCTGAAAACTATTTTCGGGCATTCGGGGAAAGTTGTACGTGTCTCATTATGGTTCAGCAGTAACCCCCAATTCTTACAAATTATGTTAACTATTTCAAAGGATTCCATGGCAAAAGTGGAAATAAAGCAATAAGGGCTGAACAAAGTGGATATCTCAACTAGAGATAATTAACTCTATACTATACCTGAAATCCTTCTGCCCTAGCCTATCTCTCCTCATCTCTCAACATTCACCGACTAGATCTTTACTTAGCTCTGACCTTAACCTACTACAAATATACAAACCTAACACTAAAATTGGCTGCAACCTCTACAGCTACAATCCTACCATATCATGGAACAAATCACCATTAGAAATCAGGTCCCTCAGACATCCAAATCAATTCAAAACCGCCACTAGAGAGTACCTCCGAACTCATTGGTCCTGCCTCTGCACTCATCCTCCCTGATCTAGCCCATTAATTCATATGTAATCAGCAAAACTTTACACCATTTTAGCTCGTAAACCCAGTATTACTCTTTGCCATCTCTTATCTCCATTTCTAATGTCACACAGCTCATGAAATAACTACATACATTATGAACTCTCTTCACTGTTTATTGAAAACATTTGTATCGAATAATTTCTCTTATGTATGATTATGTTGTTTTTCTCCATTACTATTTTTCTGATAAAATGTATTTCATTGTATGTATACACTGTAACCCACTGACACTGTTAACACTAAAAGTGTAAAACTGTGGAGCTTTTCTCCCCGGGCCTCCACTGAAAAAAGACTACTTATCTCAGTTGGACTAACCTGGTCAACAAATGTAAAATAAAAAAATAAATAAATTAGGGACAAATGAAAGAGGCCAGTGGTCAAAGACAATGATGGCCTGAAAGAGACCTAACATATGTTCACAATGTCACAAATAATGTTTTGGAAAAGTAATTGACTAAGAAGTTTAGTTTCAAATCTAGGGTTCTCACATATTTTGCAAAAGATTAACCACATGTTGTGGTGCTACAACAGAAGCACACTTCACAACACGATATAGAAAAGTTAAAGGAGGAGGCTATGAGCTGGAGGGGGGGCTCAGTATGTGGTAATGCTAAGGAGAAAGGTACAGCAATACAGCTACACAGAAGTTTTGAATACAAAATTATAAGTAACTACACAATGTTGAAGGATGACATGAGGAACTGAAAGGTATTTGGGCGGGGGGTAAAGTGAACCTGTTCAAGTTAACTTATCACAACAGCAAATGTTCAAATAGCAAATAGCTATATAGACTGTATCAGCAAGCCTACTAAAGCTTTGGGTGCTTTCCTCATGTACACTATATCAGCTCAACCACATGAGCATGCTGGTATAAAGACATATAAGCACCAAAATTTTGAGCTTTCTTGTCCAAAAGAGCGAGGCTAAAACCTAATGCTCTCGAAGAAATGCATCAAGTATAAAAATGTCATCTCAGAAAAAAAGAACAAATGTGACAAAGACCCCACCAAGGTCAGGGAAGGACATGAGAATAAAAGGGGGAGGGAGAGTGTTAATATTGCAACAGTAATCTACTTAAACATCTGCTGTTATGCTAAGTTAACTTACACAAGTGTACCATGATCATCATTAGATCATTACTGCAGTAGCTTATGGCTATGACAGCAAAAGCTTAGGAAGCAACAAATTTTAGAAGACCCTGGAGAATAGATCTAGCAAACCTTGTCTGAGTTGTTGAAAAGGAGTCAGTTTTACAGTGCTTATTGAAAGTGTGCACTTATCAGCAAGTTGCTGCCTCTACAAGCGCTCTAGAGTTCACCCCTTATCAAAAGGCCCATAAAGTTGCCATTTCCATGATGAGAACAGAACTAGCCAGCCACTTGGAATGGTTTACTTGGAAACTGGCTACCTTTTTTTTTTTTGCCAATAGAGGAAATATGTTGGTCTGGCATTTTGAAATGTTTAGTCTTGTCCAGGAAGCATCGAACTTCCCGTGGACATCCAAGGTATGAAAAATTCTCTCCTTTTTGGTTTAAAGGAGAACACAGTGAGATGAACAATTTGAGTCAAAGTAAACTCCAACTATGGGCATGAAGGTACAGTTGGTTCTAAGACTCATGCTGTCCTTATAGAAAATCAAAGAGAGGTGAGAAGACATGAGGCAACTTCACTCAACCCCACGCAAGTGGGACAGGGTGCACGGACCAAACCAATTGTAATCAGAAGCACAAAAAAAGTCCAACACCAGGAAGCTAGGTAAAATTTAGGATTTAATGTGACAAAACAGCAAACCAGTTTCTGCAAAATTTACAGCCTTCTTCAGTGCATTAACTGACAATAGTCCATTACACATATAAATAGTGCTAAGTTAAGCCAAAATCAAAGCTGATTGGTACATGCCACAATTAACTTAATTCACTGAGGCTGGGCTTAAACACAGCCCCCAGCTTGACAATCCAACCAGATTCTTTATTATTTAGTATTGAGTGCCATGGCCATGGGAATTGATGGTACGGCCTCTTCTATAAGAGAAAAGACATTGTGGAAAAAGCATTCCAGCTAATTAGCCAACTATAAACACTTTACCCCTACAACTACACAATAAATCACTTTATCTGGTGACAAGCTAGTGGGCAGCAACCCTTGTGGCCATTGTAGTTTTTGTACATATGTTTGCAAAACAAAGGAATTTACCAGCAGCAATACTCCACATATTTTTGAAATCAGATGCTTCGGCAACTGCAGCAGTGGCTTGGTCATTTATTTGGCCATCTGCTTTTTATGTAGGGCAAACATCTCGGCCATTAAAACATAGGATTAGTGAACATCTTAGTGACATAAGAAACAAAAGAATATCTACTGCTCTTTATAAACATACAATGACCCATGCCACTGCCAAATTCCAATTTAAAATTATTGATAAAATCCAAGGAGACACAAATCTAATAAAGCAGGTTGGCACTCCATACTAAATAATAAAGAATCTGGTTGGATTGTCAGGCTGCGGGCTCTGTTTAAACCTGACCTCAATTAATTAAGTTAACTGCGACATGTACCAATCAGCTTTGATTTTGGCTTAACTTAGCACTATCTAAATGTGTAATGGACTATTGTCAGTTAATGTACTGAAGAAGGCTGTAAGGTTTGCTGAAACCTTTTAGCTGTTTTGTCACATTAAATCCTAAATTTTACCTATCTCCCTGGTGCTGGACTTTTTTTGTGCTTCTGAGAAGACATGAGGGCCTGCAACTCAGACAGCCAAGCCAAAGTCACAGCAATAAGTAAACCTGTCTTCCAAATAAGAAATGACAGAGAAGAATTGGCTTTAGGCTCCTGGATTAGGATACCAGGATGGAGCCACCTGTTTTTTAAGTGGTCTAATATGCAAAATCACTTTCAAGAATTGTTGGGCTTTGAATAAAGAGGAAAGAGTGGATCTAATGAAAGACAACTAGAAGCAGCCAAAAGGTGTACTTTCTGAGAAGTTTATGAAATGCCTGACTTCAGCTATTCATACAGACACTGGACAAAGAAAGACGGACTCCAAATGGGATGGACCTGGTCTCTAATATGGCATCACCTAGAAAATCTCTTCCATTTGGCTAAATGTGATATTCTAGTATAGCAGGACTCCTAGCCTCCTTTAATATCTGTTGCACACCCTCTGAAAACAGATGCATAAATAGGATCAAAAACTTACCAAACATACAATCAGGTGGAGGCTGATAATGTTGGACTGGGGGATTCCCTGTCCTGTGTGAGTAGGTCCATTTTTGTGAGGACATTTTGGTAATTGCCCCTGGCTATGTACATGAGAAGGAAGAACCAATACTGTCTTGGCAAAATGGGGATTTAACAGAAGCTTATCTAAATATTCCTTCTTTATCTTTGGTTACCAGGGGAAAAGGAGGTGAGGACATAAAGGGACATTTCCATTCACGGGAAAGAAAAGCTATCTGTTTTTCAGTTGTTTTTGCAAGTGCCCTGGCACAGCACTATTGTGCTAGAAGCCAAATAGTTCAACTTTGGGAGTTCTCTACTGGTAGAATATTTCCTGGAAGACCTTTGGCTGTAATAACCACACATGCAGGTCTGTTCTGGATCTTCTTAGTGTTACTGTGTTCTCCTCTGACGGTATTTAAGTTGCCTGTACAGGAAAGATTGTGATGAACTTTCAACTTCCAGGCAACCATCGCTAGTCTGCACAGGCAGTAGAAACTGGTTTCCTTGTTTGTATATATGTACACAGCTGTGGAGTTTTCTGTTATGACTAACATTGGTCCAGATGATCACAACTGATTTAGTGCCAGAAATGAGGCTCCCACGCACCTTGGACTTTGACAGATTGAAAAACTGCTCCCTAGCAAAATCTGAGATATCCTTTATGACAGAGTAGGAATGGGGTGGGGGAGACCTAGATTCTGTTGGACTTCATTTGCTCAACAAAGAGTTCCTTTTGATGAATTCTAGGACTGGAATAGGGAAAGAGAGGGGATGTTGGTACTGGATCCAGAAGGACTTGAGAAACCACTGAATTTTCCTCATGTGGAGTTGGGTTAAAAGAATCATGAGGAAGGATAAAGTGAAAGGATAACAGTGTCTTGGACAGTGACAGCCAGAAACAGAAAATTGTCCAAGTAAGGGTAATTATGACTTCGCTGAAGTCTGCAGAAGGAAAGACTAAGGTCAAACATTTTACGAATACATTTGGAGTGGTACGGCATTCCAAAGACAAAGATGTGAATTGAAAGTGTAATCCCAAATCAAAGAATAAACAAAAAAATTCCCAAACACTGTCTTCCAACACCACGTGAAAAATCCACTACGAAACCTGCGTTTGAAATATTTATTTAAGCTTCTCTTTAAACATACACTTTTCGTCAGATTTAAGTATCCAACTTCATCAGAAACAAAACTTTAAGTTAATAATCTACTAGAGCATTTTATAGCACCCAAATCTCATTGAAATCACATGTCACGCAGCACTACACATGTACTACGCAGAGAGCTCACCCTACTGGTGAGACTTGCAACTACTACTTAATTCTTTATTTTTTATTGTTTGTTTTTTATATATTGTTTGTTTAATTTCTACCTATATAAAATCTCATATACATGCAGTGCAACTCAGAAAATACAATGCTATAATGAACAATGATAAAAAATATAAAAATAATATACTAACAAATGTAAATATAAAAATGTATAAAAAATCTCCAAGTAAAAAATTATGTTAAGCTTTATATAACTAACAATGTTAAAATAGTTAAAAATAGATAAAAATAAAGTTTTGACTTGTAATTTCGATCTCAAAGAACTGCACATGTATTTGCTCATAAAAGCAGCAAAGTCTCAAATCTAAAAATACAAATGAGAATTCACCTTAACAGATTTTTCAAGCGTAGGACACACATAATCGAATTACACTCATTCAGGCCAGGAAACTGGCAGGCATTCAGCCTCAATTGCCAACAAAGCTCTAACCTTTCCAATCTAAGTGACTCGGACCACCTCTTCTGTCATTGTATAGTTGTTGTATGACGCTAAATTTGAAGTTATGTGTGGGCTGTTCTAAAATGTGTCTTGCCAATGCATTTGTGGATTTACTATTGTTAATACTATAAATGTGTTCATATATCCTGTCCCTTAGTCTTCTGTTGGTTTTGCCGACATAGAAGCTGGACAGTGGGTGCAGCTGCCAAATACACTACTTGTTTACTGTTGCAATCATATTTGTCCTTGGCTTTGATCTTAACATCCCTAATACAACAACTGTTACCCTCATGGATATATTTGCATTGGTTACATATAACATTTGAATGTACCCAGTTTCTCTTTCATCACAGTGGCTCTGTTTTCTAAGATTTGTTTCAAATTTACCACGTCTGAAAACTATTTTCGGGCATTCGGGGAAAGTTGTACGTGTCTCATTATGGTTCAGCAGTAACCCCCAATTCTTACAAATGATGTTAACTATTTCAAAGGATTCCATGGCAAAAGTGGAAATAAAGCAATAAGGGCTGAACAACTCGTCAGACCCCTGTTTGTCACTTCAAACCAAAGTCATATTTTTATTACACAATATTGGTGGGAACACTCCTCCATGTCTCTTAGCTTTCACTTCCTCAAGGAGGGTCATGAACAAATCTAGAGGGTAACCTCTCTAAGAAAAAGTTCTTTAGTGTATCGCATTTGGCTATAAAGTCCTCATCTTTTGTGGACATCCTAGCTGCCCTAACTAACTGCCCCTTAATCACAGATTTCTTCTGTGAAAAAGGGTGGCAGCTGGAAAAATGAAGGAAGGAATTTGAGTAAGTACTCTTACGGAAAATTTTTGCTAAATAAACTAATTCTCTATAATCTTTCCTTAATTTAATGTCAAGATATGAAATCTTGTCCTTGTGTACAGAATAAGTGAATTCCAAAAACTCTGTGCTGTTATTAAACATGTCTATCATTCTCAGTGCCTCTGATTCCTGGCCGACAAACATCACAAAAATGTCGTCCAAGAATCGCGTATAAAATTTTATGTGTTGTTGGCACCAAGAATTTTGTAAGACATGTTGTCTCTCCCAGTGTGCCATGACCGTATTAGCCACACTGGCCCCACATGGGGACCCCATCGCAACTCCCACTCTTTGATGGTAAAATTTACCATTAAAGGTGACATAATTATAAGACAGTACTATGTCTATTAATTCTGTCACCAAGTTCACTTCATCTCTAGGGGCATTATGGGTTTGCATAAAAAGTGCTGACCTTTCAATGGCTTCCTGGTGGGGAATCGAAGAATACAAATAAGAAGTTATGTACCTACCATAACGTTCCATGTTAGTTGTCTTCTCTCACCTTCTTTCTTGCTGGATGGGTTTGGAGCCGATCCTCGGCTCCGACTTGGCACTTGCTAAGCTCGAGAGCTAATTTTACCAGCTCGAGGCAACCCTATATCCCATGATGCAAGGCGTGACTACCCCAGATCTCATTTGGTAGCTATAGAAAAAACAAACCCTGCCAGTAACCTTCTTCCCAGAAAGGAAGAAGAGGAACTAATGTGGAAAGAAATCAAGAAAGGTAACCACTAGATACTAGTGACACTTCCTACTGGGGCCCATAGAAGGAATGAACCGTACCCAGAGAAGAGTACAACTTCAAGGTCTGTCCAGGCTAGGGGAAGGAGGGAGGGACGCAAGAAAGAAGGCGAGAGAAGACAACTAACATGGAACGTTATGGTAGGTACATAACTTCTTAATGTTAAGTTGTCAAACTCGCCTTCATTCTTGCTGGATGGGGCCACGTCCCTAGCACCTCTATCCTGGGTGGTTCAATGGAACAGACTCTTGAGAACTGTGGAACCAAACCTAGCCCTGTCTCTGGAGGCCAAGTCCAATTTGTAATGAGAGACAAAGGTGTGAGGAGTGGCCCAAGTGGCTGCCGCACAAATGGTGTCAATAGGTAGCCTATTCTGAAAAGCTGTAGAAGTGGATAGGCGTCTGGTAGAATGTGCGTTTGGTTTCGAGGGCAGTTGCTTGCCCCTAAGGAGATAAACATGAGAAATGGTAGAAGACAGCCATCTGGATAAAGTCACCTTGGAGACCGGCAGACCTTTCCTGTTTTCTGCATAAGAAAGAAGCAGTTGATCAGATTTTCTGAATTGTTTAGTTCTGTCCAAGTAATATCTGAGCTGGCGATGGACATCCAAACAGTGAAGTTTCTGTTCCGCTTTGTCAGAATAATTAGGGAAAAAAACTGGCAAATCAAGAGATTGGTTAATATTAGTCTGGGAAGCAACCTTGGGCAAAAAAGACGGATTAGTTCTTAAAGATGCTCTATCTTTGTGGAAAACCAAGTATGGGGGGCGGACACAGAGAGCATGAAGTTCAGACACCCTTCCTGGCTGAAGTAACAGCAACCAGAAAAATTGTCTTCCAGGAAAGAAATTTTAATGAGCATGTAGCAGCCGGTTCAAAGGGGGGTAGAATCAAGGATGCCAGCATTAAATTCAGGTCCCATTGCGAAGGGGGATCACTGATTGGAGGTTTCAGGAGAAAGATCCCTCTGAGAAAGGCTTTGCAAAGCTTGTGAGACATTATGTTTTGATCCGCTAAGCCAACATGAAAATTTGAGATTGCTGCCAGCTGGACCTTAACTGTAGAGGAAGAAGAACCCGACTGAAAAATCTCAGCTAGGAAGTCCAAGACTGACTGCACTGGAGCAGTAAAGGGATCTATGTCCCTAGACTTTGCCCAGAAGGAAAAACGCTGCCATTTGCTAGCATAAATCCTTCTGGTAGAGGACTTTAGAGAAGCTACTATGATATCTCGCACAGGATTAGAAATCATAGGGAGCCTGGCTAAGGAAGGAAGTGGAGCAACCAAGCAGTGAGGTTGAGAGAATGAATGGCCTGGTGCAGATGACCCCAATGGTGGGTCAGAAGATCTGGAACTGGATCCAGATGCCAAGGCTGAACCAAGAGATGACGATGTAGGGACGGAAACCAAATTTGTCGAGGCCAGTAAGGGGCAATGAGAATCAACTTGGCTCTCAAGACGGTAGCTTTCTGAATCACTTGAGGTATCAGCGGGAATGGAGGAAAGGCATAAAGAAGTCCCCGGGGCCAATCCTGGGTTAGAGCGTCTCTGGGGGGATGGCCAGGTAGTGGAAAAAGGGAGAAGAAGTCTGGGCATTTGCTGTTTTGGGGTGTAGCAAAAAGGTCGCAGGAAGGGCCCCACTTCTGAAAAATCTCGTCCACTACCGATTGTTTGAGAGACTACTCGTGTGGCATGAGAATAGCTCTGCTCAGTCTGTCCGCTAAGAGGTTGGATTTCCCGGGGATATGCGTTGCTATCAGAAACCGATGAGAGGAGATTGCCCATTGCCAAAGTCTGAGAGCTTCTCGACACAGTGGATAGGAC
The DNA here is from genome assembly GCF_019279795.1 of Protopterus annectens. NCBI lineage: Eukaryota > Metazoa > Chordata > Ceratodontiformes > Protopteridae > Protopterus > Protopterus annectens. The sequence goes on along the minus strand of NC_056728.1, from coordinate 6,672,106 downwards.
CTGGTCCCGCCCTGTTTGTTGATATACCAGACTACGGACATGTTGTCCGTCTGAACTGCAATAGTCCCTAAAGGAAGAAAGTCGCTGAGGGCTTGCAACGTTAAAAGCACTGCTCTCATCTCTAGGACATTTATGTGCAGATGGTATTCCATGGGTTGCCAAGTCCCATGGACCATCCTGCCCTGATAATGCCCCCCCCCACTCGATCAGAGAGGCATCCGAAGTGACTGTGGCAACCGGGACTGGGGGAACAAATAGTCGGCCCTGATGGAGTTGCGGAGAAGACATCCACCAGGTTAGATGACTCTTGCACGATTGCGTCACAAAGATCTCGTGGCGCATGGGGAGCTGCTGGAGGGACCACTGGGTGAACAACATCCACTGCAGAAGACGCATGTGGAAGCAAGCTAAAGGAAGCAGTACTATGGCCGCAGCCATAAGACCTAGCACCTTCAGGACAAATCTGGCCCTGATCTTTTTGCTGATTAGTATGATCTGAACATACTTTTGGATGTCCAGAATTCTTTGGTTTGTGAGTCTTGCTGACATCCCGACAGTGTCTAATTCTGCGCCTAAAAAGGTAATAGATTGGCAAGGCGACAGTGAAGATTTTTCGAAGTTTACAGAAATTCCCAATTGGTTGCAGGTGTGAAGAGTGTAGTCTCTGGCCTTGAGAAGTTGATGCCTGGTGGTGGCAGAGAGGAGCCAGTCGTCTAGATACGGAAACACCTGGAATCCTTGACGTCTCAGGTGAGCCGTGACCACTGCCATACATTTGGTAAACACTCTGGGGGCTGTAGTGAGACCAAAGGGCAGGGCTCTGAATTGAAAATGACTGGTCCCCAGCCGAAAGCGGAGAAACCTTCTGGAGCGTAGCACGCATCCTGAAGGTCTATTGAGCACATCCAGTTGTCCTTGCCCAAAAAGGGTAGAATGGACTGAAGCGTGACCATCCGGAACCTTGCCTTTTTGACAAACTTGTTTAGTTTGCTGAGGTCTAAAATTGGTCTCCAATCTCCCGTCTTTTTGGGAACCAAAAAGAATCTTGAGTAGATTCCGGATCCTACTTGGTCTGCTGGCACTAGTTGGATGGCTCTTTTTGCTAGGAGCTTTGATACCTCCAGTTTTGCCAACTCCCTTAGACCAGGTGAAACGTCCGGGAGGGATTGATGAGGAACAGGATATCTCACGAAAGGGATATTGTAACCCTCGGATATGATCGACTGTACCCATTTGTCTTGAGAAAGGGAATGCCAGGCTGTTGGGTATAGCTACAATCTTCCCCCGACTGCCTCCAAGGGTGGACAGTCGGGCAACACCTCAGGGGTGCTGGAAGGGTTTATCAGAGAGAGGCTCTCTGTAACCCTGGTTCTGCGGACCCCCTCTGCCCCTGGGGCGGCGTCTATTGTTATTACCCCCTCTGCCTCTGGGGGTAAACTGACCACGTGTGTCCGGCGTGACTTCCTGAGATTTACGAAACCACATTTTCCCTCCCTTCTGACCTTTGGGATAGGGTCTTGAAGGGGTGGAGAAATGGACTCCTACGGCAGAAAGAGTCTTGCCGTCTTGCTCACACCTGGTCAATGTGTCCTTCACCTGAGGTCCGAACAAAGCCGAACCATCGAAGGGAGTATTAGTGAAAGACGCCTTAAAAGGGTCTGCGAAATTACAAAGCTGCATCCAGGACTGACGCCCAAGTGCCACTCCTGTGCCTGCGGCTCTATTCGCCCCATCGGCTGCATAAGAAATGAGCCACATGGAGGAGTTATAGAATTTAGGATTCCGAGCTGTGAGGCAATCTTTTCTTGAGCCCCAGCAGCTGACGGATCCTGAACTACCTCACCTAGTTCCTTGAGAAAATCTCTCTGAAGCCGGGTAAAGTGACAGAGATAGTTCAGCGAGCGCATAGCGAAGGTCGCTGAAGAAAACATCCGCTTACCGTACCTATCCATGGTCCTAGAGTCCTTGTTAGGAGGATGGACAGGTACAGAAGGATCAGCAAGCTCCTTCTTGGTGGCATCAACAGGGACACCCTTGGTGAGAAACTGTTTGTCTGAGGGGGCCGTGATGAATTTAGAAGGCCTCCTGGGGACTGGTTCCACAGAATCCAGAGCCGCCCACGCCTTTCGAGCCACCACTTCCATGAGCGGGTCGAAAGGCGGAGACACCCAGGAGGTGGAGGGTCGAGATCCAAAAGCCTCCAGGTATACAGACTCATCCTCAGAGGGGTTAATGGAAGGCCAGTTCCCCCTCTGCTTAAGGAGTTCCAGGATGTCTGAAAATGAGACATCCTCAGAGGGGGACCGTGGGGAACCCTCCGACTCATCTAAGTCGGTATCTGATGTGGTAGACTCGGGGAGTCAGTGTGCTTCCTCTTGCATGTCCTCTTACACGGGGGTTCTCCCGAAGGATCAGTAGAAACCTCGGAAGAGGAAGTTCTTCCCAATGGGGAAACCTGGGGCGATGGATCTCTAGGTCCGGGAGCAAGAGAATGGGAAGAGAAATCGACAGGCACCGAAGAGGGAGGAGCTAATGGAATTGACCGTTGACTCAGCTCCGGGGCTAGAACACTCCTCATCACCTCAAAGGCTCCCCTTCCAGGGAGGCCAGAAGACTCCCGCTCCGAAAAAACAGGAATCCCCGGTCCCGCTGAAAGAGAAGGCTCCGAGGCCGATGTCGGTGCCGAGCTCACCAATGCCGAAGCTCCAAGAGGGAGAGTGGGGTCGGACAAGGGTCCGATGCCACTCGCCCCCTCGGAGCCGACAAGGGAGACCCGATGACCGGATCCCTCCAAGGAAGGTCTCATGGAGGAGATCGGAGTCGAAGACGACGGAGCCGACAGGGGAGGTATTGGCTCCGGCGCACCCACGGTCAACGTTCCGAGAAGCTCCGGCTCCGATCTCTGAAGGAGAGTCTGAGGAGGAATTTCAGAGGGATGAGGGATAGCGGTCGTCTGCAGAGACGGGCTATGGAGCATCTGGGCCAGTGCCTGTGATTTCAGCAGTCTACTTACCACTCTCTCCAACTCATGGTCTGACAGCCTGGAAGACCTTGAAGATCGGCTCCGATGGCTCCGCTCCGAAAGCAGAGGAGATCCCGGAGCCAAGTGAATCGACTCCAGGGAAGGGGACTGAGATCTCCTCTTGGAAGGAGCCATCGGAGCCGAAGACCCTTCGGTTCCAGTTGGAGACGACAGCTTGTCGGCACCAGTCCTGGTCAAAGATATGTCGGCTCCGGCCGGAGCCGACATCGGTGCAAGTGTATCGGAGCCAGCCGGTACTGATAGCACCACCTCAGAGATAGAAAGATCGGCTCCAGCCAGAGCCGATCTCTACTCTGAAGGAGTCGGAGCCACAGCCGAAGGCTTTGGAACCACAGCCTGGGCTTTAGGTGGCTTAGAGGGCTTTCCCAACCCAGTCTTGGTCGGGGAGCCCTCTGGCTTCAACAAGCCACGTAGGATTAACTTGTTCCTACGTTTCTGCAGGACTCTCTGGCTGAAGGAGTGACAAATAGCACAGGAGTCCTGCAGGTGTAAAGGCCCCAGGCAGTACACACAAGAAGTGTGACAGTCTGTCAGAGACATTTTCTGACAGCACGAGTCACACTTCTTGAAGCCTGAGACCTTTACTTCTTTGGACATGGTATGCCCACCCAAAAAACACACACACACACCAGTCACACAGTTAGTCAATCTTCTTCTTCTTTCGGCTTTTTCCCGGTTAGGGGTCGCCACAGCGGATCACCTTGTCCGCACATTGAATGGCAGTGGAGTTTTACGGTGTCGAGTTGCCAGCCCGGCGCCCAACCTTCCAGAGAAGGCACACTCACACGCACACCTAGGGCCAATTTAGAGTGTCCAATCCACCTGCAGCATGTCTTTGGGATGTGGGAGGAAACCGGAGCACCCGGAGGAAACCCACGCGACCACAGGGAGGACATGCAGACTCCGCACAGAAGGCACCCGAGCCGAGGATCGAACCGGAGAACCTCTTGCTGTGAGGCGGCAATGCTAACCACTGCACCACCGTGGCCGCCCAGTCACACAGTTAGTCAATAAAAAGGGAAAAAATTAAACAACACACCCACACTTCCTGACAGAAAAATAATGGAAGGGAGGCTTAAGGTCTGAGGGTGGAAAAAAACTATCCCTATACAAAGGAGAAAGGGTATATAGGGTAAGATAGTTAGGTATTAGTTAACTTTAACTATTAAGGGAAAGAAATAGGAAAAAAGAATTTTTTTCTGACTGACTTTAGTAAAAAACTACTAAGACTTTACCTGAGCTGGTAAAAGGAGACATCTTTGCGAAGCGGCAAACGAGATCTGGGGTAGTCACGCCTTGCATCATGGGATATAGGGTTGCCTCGAGCTGGTAAAATTAGATCTCGAGCTTAGCAAGTGCCAAGTCGGAGCCGAGGGTCGGCTCCGAACCCATCCAGCAAGAATGAAGGCGAGTTTGACAACTTAACATTCCTTGACATCTATTGTCAGAAATAAGGCGTTTTCAAAAAATGGAATTTGATTAATATGTTGCAAAAAGGACCAGGAATCTTTTGAAATTTGGGTCTCTTGGGCAACATATTTTTTAAGGATGTTGTCAACAGCTTTAGCGCAAGCATATGTCATACTTCCCCTTGCATCTACTAATGGCCTCATTGGTGGGTCTGCTACACTTTTATGAATTTTCGGAATTCCGAAAATAATAGGTAGTCTCGGTGCTGGCATCTTCAAGAATTCAAACACATTCTTGTCAATACGCCCTTCAATACATAAATCATACACCAAGGAATTCACTCTATTCATAGCTATATTTAACTCATAACATTCTTTGGTTATAGTCTGCTACATTCATAATCGCCAGGCCCCCTCCCTTATCTGGTTTCATAATTCTCACATAAGAGGAACTCAAAAAGTTAAGTATGTCCCTTTCCTCTCTTGAGACATTGTGTTGTTGGAAATTACCATGCCTACTACTAAACAGTGTGTTCCTAATATCAATTTCGCACATCTGTTCGAAGGAGGACAAAATCAAGTGGGTAGGAGGGTTATAAACACTTGGAATATAGTAGTCATTCTGGGTTGGTAAATGATCACCCATTAGTAAATTCAAATTCATTTTACGAACAAAAAGTTTTAAATCTATTAAAATGTCAGCTATTGGGGTGTGTGCAGTTGGAACAAAAGTATGTCTCTTTGATAATAAGTCAGCCATCTCGGACGATATATTAATCTCCGAGTAATTATAAATTTTAAAGTCTCTTGAAGTATTCAAAACTATACTGCAAATTTTTAAAACTTCTAAACAATCTTCTCTTTCTTCAATGTTCACCACTTGTTCTTCCTCCTGGTTCTGGAATTGTTCCTTCTCCCCTTCGGGTAATGGCTGCCGGAGGCTTGGTTCTGAAAATTTATATGGTCACTAGGACCCTGTTTGTAGCCCATGTTGTTTTTCGTCGCTAGTCTGTCACTGCGACGAACCAAGGCTGCGTCTGGAGCCTGGTCTCCCATGTCACTATCAATAGTGGCTTGGGGAACTTCACTCTCTTGAATCAAACCTTCCGGTTGCTCATTATCACCTTGGGGTGGGTTACTACTCTGAGAAGGTGGGGGTCTAGGATATGCTAGCCCTTTTTCATAGTCCTTCAAATCCCTTTGAATTTTCTTAATTTTGGTTGCATTGACCTTCAATAAATGTTGGTCAATGCTGTGAAATATTCTCTCATAGTCAAACTGGTATCTTTGAAAGTCTAAGTCCTTCTTAATGTTCTCGTCTAACAGAGTCACTTCAGTAATTAAAGCATCCGCTCTCTCTTGGTAGTGGAGACACAAAGTTTCCAACAGTTCTTTCCCATACTTCTCAAAAAGGGATATTAAATCTTTATGGAATTTTGAGCCTTCAATCAAGCCAGTGGGGTACTGCCATGACCTCAACCCCTTAGGCACTATTTTTAAACGGCTGCATTCATGGAAAATAGAAGTTATGTTCTTACCATAACGTTCCATGTTAGTTGTCTTCTCGCCTTCTTCTTGCTGGATAGGTTCGGAGCCGACCTCTGCTCCGACTCGGCCACTCTAAAAGCTCGAGAGTTGGTTCCACCGGCTCGAGGCTCCCCTTATATCCCACAATGCTAGGCGAGAGTTACCTCAGATCTCGTTTGTAAGCTAACCCCAGCTTATAATAGTAACAGAATAACTCTAAACAGAGTCCACCTCTAACAACAGGGAGAAAGAAGGGTGACCTACATCCTGATTCAGGAGATATGCAAGCAGCATATGCCTAAGAAAAGAGGTGGTAGAAAGAGAGGTCACAATCACAACTCCTCTAGGTCTGTCCAGGCCAGGGGGAAGGAGGGTGGGACGCAAGAAGGCGAGAAGAAGACAACTAACATGGAACGTTATGGTAAGAACATAACTTCTATATGTTAAGTTGTCTATCTCGCCTTCATTCTTACTGGATGGGACCGCGTCCCTAGCACCTTGTCCCGGGTGGCCTAACGGAACAGACTCCTGAGAACAGTGGAACCAAAGTTAGCTCTATGCCTAGAAGCTAAATCCAACTTATAATGAGAAATGAAAGTGTGAGGTGTAGCCCAAGTAGCCGCTGCACAAATGGTGTCAATAGGCAGTCTGTCTTGGAAGGCTAAGGAAGTAGCCAAAGCTCTGGTAGAATGGGCCTTAGGTTTATTAGGCAGCTTTTGGTGTCTAATCTCATAAACAAGGGTAATCAGAGATGTAAGCCATCTAGATAATGATACCTTTGAAACTGAAAGTCCCTTTCTGCCTTCTGCATAGGAGATAAACAGTTGGTCAGATTTTCTGAATTGTTTTGTTCTATCCAAATAGTACCTCAACTGACGATGAACATCTAGCCAGTGTAATTTTTGTTCAGACCTATTGGAATATTCTGGAAAAAAGACAGGAGGTCAATGCTTTGATTTAGATTTGACGTTGAGACTACCTTAGGCAAAAAGGACGGGTTGGTTCGTAAGGATACCCTGTCCTTATGGAACAATAGATAAGGAGGTCGACAGCTGAGTGCATGAAGTTCTGAGACTCTTCTAGCTGAAGTAATAGCTACCAGAAAAAGAGTCTTCCATGATAGCAATTTTAAAGAACAGGAGGCTGCAGGTTCGAAAGGGGGTAGAATCAAAGAAGTAAGAACTAAATTTAGGTCCCAAGGAGAAGGAGGATTTCTTATAGGAGGTCTGAGAAGAAAAACTCCTTTCAAAAAGGCTTTGCAAAGCTTGTGGGACATTAAGGCAGACTCAGAAATACCCACATGAAAGTTAGAGATAGCTGCCAATTGAACTTTAAGAGTAGAAGGAGATGAACCTGCATGGAAGAGTTCAGCTAGAAAATCAAGGACTATTTGGATGGAAGCAGTGAAAGGATCAATGTCCTTCCTTGAGCCCAATATGTGAAGCGTTTCCACTTACTCAAATAAATCTTCCTAGTGGAAGATTTATGGGAAGCTATCAAAATATCTCGAACAGAGTGAGATAATTGAGGAAGCCTGGCTAAGGTTGGAACTGGAGGAACCAAGCAGTGAGGTTCAGAGAGGGAGGGCGATGTAACTGACCCGATTGATGGATCAAAAGGTCTGGAACTAGGTCCAGATGCCAAGGTCGCTCCAGTAGAAATTGATGTAGAAAGGGGAACCACACCTGTCGAGGCCAGTAAGGAGCAATGAGGATCAATGAGGCCTTCTGAGCTATAGCTTTCTGTATCACTTGAGAGATTAGTGGGAAGGGAGGAAATGCATACAGAAGTCCCCGGGGCCAAACTTGGACTAGAGCGTCTCTGCTGGGTTGGCATGGTAAAGGGAATAGGGTGAAATAATGTCTACACTTGCTGTTTTGGGGAGTAGCAAAAAGATCGCAGCAAGGCTGACCCCACTTGAGAAAAATCTCTCTCACAACAGAGTCTTTCAGAGACCACTCGTGAGGCATGAGGATAGCTCTGCTCAATTTGTCCGCTATTTGATTGGACTTCCGGGATGTCGTTGCTATCAGAAACGCTGAGAAGAAATCGCCCATTGCCACAATCTGAGTGCTTCTCGACACAGGGGGTAGGACCTGGTTCCGCCTTGTTTGTTGATGTACCACACTACAGACATATTGTCTGTCTGGATTGCAATCGTTCCCAAGGGGAGAGAGTCTTGAAGGGCTTGCAACGCTAAAAGCACTGCTCTCATCTCCAGAACATTTATGTGCAAGTGGCATTCGTCTGGTTGCCATATGCCCTGGACCGTCCTGCCCTGATAATGCCCCCCCACCCGATCAGGGAGGCGTCCGTTGTCAGAGTAGCAACCGGAGGGGGAGGGACAAAGGGTCTTCCCAACCAGAGCTGAGGGGAAGACATCCACCACATGAGATGATTTCTGCACGCCTGCGTGATCATAATGGTGTGGGACATTGGAAGTTGCTGGTATGACCATTGTGTAAAGAGCATCCATTGAAGGATTCGCATGTGGAATCTGGCTAATGGAAGCAGAGGTATGGCAGCCGCCATAATTCCCAACACTTTCAGAACTAACCTGGCTTTGATTCTGTTGTTGTTGAAAAGGAGTGAGACCAGTCTGTGTATGTCTGTTATTCTCTGATCTGTTAGCGCATGAACATGTCTACTGTGTCTAGATTTGCCTATGAAGGTAATAGTACGACAAGGCGACAAAACAGACTTTTCGCAATTTATTGAAATGCCTAACTTTTGACAAATGCGAAAAGTGTAATCCCTGGCCATCAGAAGGAAATGCTTGGTGGGAGCTGTGAGGAGCCAGTCGTCCAAATATGGAAACACCTGGAATCCTTGTCGTCTCAGGTGAGAAGCTACCACTGCCATGCATTTGGTAAACACCCGGGGGGCAGTGGTGAGACCAAAGGGCAGGGCCCTGAATTGAAAATGACTGGTTCCCAGCCTGAAGCGGAGGAATCTTCTGGAGCGTCTGTTCATTTTTATGTGATAGTACGCGCATCCTGAAGGTCTATAGAGCACATCCAGTTTTCTTTTCCCAATAGGGGAAGGATGGACTGCAGCGTGACCATCCGAAATCTTGTTTTCTTGACTGATCTGTTCAAGATACTGAGATCCAAAATTGGTCTCCAGTCCCCTGTTTTCTTTGGAACTAAAAAGAACCTTGAGTAGATTCCGGATCCTTGCTGGTCTGCTGGAACTGGCTGAATTGCTCTTTTGCAAGCAGTTTTGAAATTTCCAAAACCGCTAGATCCCTTTCTTGTGGTGGAACATCTGGAAGGGATTTTTTGATTGTTTGAATGCGAAGAAAGGGGATAGAATAGCCTTCGAATGACGGACTGTACCCATTTGTCTTGAGTCAGGGATAGCCAGGCTTTTGGGTACAGTGACAACCTTCCCCGACTGCCTCCGGTGGGCAGCCGGGCAACACCTCAGGGATGCTGAAAGGGCTCATCAGAGAAGGCTTCTCAATTGCCCTGGTTCTGCGGACCCCCCTCGAGGCGGCGTCTACCATTGTTATTCCCGCCTCTGCCTCTGGCGGGTAACGACTTTGTCGTCAGGCGAAGTCCCTTGATTTTGTTTACGGAACCACATTTTCCCACTTTTCTGGCCTTTGGGGTAAGGCCTAGAAGGAGTAGAAAACGGACTCCGACGGCAGAAAGAGTCTTGCCATCAGTCTCGCACCTAGTCAAGGTTTCTTTCACTTGAGGACCAAAGAGATGATCCATCAAACGGGAGTTAGTGAAAGGCGTCTTGAAGGGTCCAAAATTGCATAGCCGCATCCAGGCATGCCTACGTAAGGCCACACCTATCCCTGCGGCCCTACTCGCTCCATCAGCCGCATAAGAAAGGAGGCGCATGGAGGAGTTGGCTATGGAGTTAAGGGTAGCCAGCTGAGTGTTCATTTTATCTTGAAAACCCGCAGCTGTAGGATCCTTCAACATGTCACTCGCTTCTTTAATCAAGTCCCTTTGAAGAAGAGTGAAATGGCACAGGTAGTTCAGCGAACGCATAGTAAATGTCGCTGTCGAAAACATCCGCTTCCCGTACCTGTCCATGGACCTAGATTCCTTGTTAGGTGGATGGACAGGTACTGAAGGATCAGCTAGTTCCTTCTTAGTGGCAGCAGCTACCACCATAGCATCCACAGAAACTCCTTTTGTCAAGAACTGCTTGTCTGCTGGTGCCGTTATGAATTTGGAGGGTCTCCTGGGAGTGGGGTCCACTGAATCAGGAGCCGTCCATGCCTTTTTAGCAACCACCTGCATGAGGGGATCAAAGGGGGGGGACACCCAGGAGGTGGAAGGGCGAGAGCCAAACACCTCAAGATATAAAGATTCATCCTCCGAAGGGTTAAGGGCTGGCCAATTTCCCCTCTGTTTCAGGATCTCTAGAATGTCTGCAAAAGAGACATCTTCAGAAGGGGAACAGGGGGAACCCTCGGAATCATCTAAATCTGTGTCAGATGTGATGGACTCAGGTGAGTCAATGTGTTTCCTCTTACACTTCCTCTTCCGAGGGGGCTCTTCTGCGAAATCAGGAGAGGCCTCGGAAGAGGATGAAATCCCCACAGGGGGTTCCTGAGGAGCTGGCTCTCTGCGGTCCGGGATGAGGGAGTGAGTCGACTTGACCTGAGGCACCGTAGAGGGAGGGGCGGACGGCGCCGACTGTGGCGTAGAGCCAGGCTCTAACACACTCCGCATGACCTCGATCGCACCCCTGTCAGGCAAAGCCAGAGGTCCCCGCCCCGAGAAGCTGAAAACCTCCCTCGGCACCGACAGTGATGGCTCGAGGCCGATGTCGGAGCCGAACTCACCAGCCGAAGCTCCGAGAGGAAGAGCGGGGTCGGACAAGGGTCCGATGCCACTCACCCCCTCGGAGCCGACGATGGAAGTCCGGCGCCGAGATTCTTCTAAGGAAGAAATCGGAGCCGACGATGGAGCCGAAGACAATTGTATCGGCTCCGACGCTACCACAGTCTCGGTTCCGACGACCCGGCCCGAGCTCAACGGAGTCGGAGGAGGAATATATTGATGGACAGGGGCAGGCATCGACTGATGAGTCGGGCTCTGCAGCATCTGGGCCAGTGCCTCGGACTTAAGAAGTCGACTCACTACCCTCTGAAGGTCATGATCCGACAGCCTCGATGACCTAGAGGAATGAGATTTATGGCTCCATTCAGACAGCAGGGGAGATCCTGGAGCCGAATGAACGGAGCCAAGGGATGGTGACCTGGACCTCTTCCTCGATGTCGGCTCAAGAGCTGGTCGGAGCCGACATGGGAATCTCTATTACCTCGGCTCCAGTCGGAGCCGAGGGAACCACAGAAACTGTGGACTGAGACTCATCGGCTCCAGCCGGAGCCGATGTAGTCGAGGTTTAGAAGCCTTAGGTCTCGGCTCAGTTGCTGGGCCGAAGACCTAGAAGCCTTGGAGGGCTTCCCTGAAGAGACAGTAAGGGAATCCTCAGGCTTGAGTAAACCTCTCAAAATTAATTTATTTTTTCTTTGCTGCAGGACCCTGGGACTGAAGCCATGGCAAACAGCACAGGAGTCCTGCAGGTGCAAAGGCCCCAGGCAGTAGACACAAGAAGTGTGACCGTCTGTCAGAGACATTTTCTGACAGCACGCATCACACTTCTTGAAGCTTGAGACCTTTGATTCTTTAGACATCCCAAAAGTGCAATCACACACACAGTCAAAAAACACACTGATTACACCCTGTCTAGTTTTAGCTTAAAATAAAACAACTGACTAAGTTTTAAATTAAGAAATAACACACACACCCACTAGGGAAGGAAGAAGGCCTGAAGGCCGAGGAAGAACTTAAAGTTCTTGTGGGGAAAAAACAGGAATTTTAAGAAAAAGGGGCAAGAATTCCTCTAAACTAAGGGAAATAAGTATAAAATTTAAATTTAAAGGGGTTTAATTACACTAACTTTACAAGAAAGTCACTTACCAAGAACCGGTAGAAAACCAACACCTCGATCGCTGTAGCGGCAAACGAGATCTGAGGTAACTCTCGCCTAGCATTGTGGGATATAAGGGGAGCCTCGAGCCGGTGGAATCAACTCTCGAGCTTTTAGAGTGGCCGAGTCAGAGCCGAGGTCGGCTCCGAACCTATCCAGCAAGAATGAAGGCGAGATAGACAACTTAACATTAAGCTATTTCCAATTGAGTCTTTTTAAGTTTAATCAACTTAGTATCGAAATCTTGAAGTTTGTGAGCCAGTGTCACTTCGTTTTCCTGCATGCCTATAGGTGTAGTCCCAACAAGGTTACTCCCAAAATTAAATTCCTTACTCAACCATACATTAAAGTTAGGGGGAGTTTTCATATTCAAATCTTCTGTATTCAAGTTAGTTCCCCTGACTACTTGGGTGCTAGTTCCACCAGTATCTCCCGAGCATGCCCCTCCATGCCTGGGTAGAACCAATCCACCCCTCTGTAGCACAGAAGCTGAGACATTAAGGTTAGGACTTGAATTACTAACCTGGTTTATGATGGGGGCATTGCCCAATGTTGACCTGGGTGCAGACTCATCTAGTCTCCTGTTTAAGTCATCGACCCGTTGGGTTAAAAGTTCAATAAGAACAGTAAGGTTTAGCTGCGAGTCCGCTTGGCTCGCTGATGGTGAAAATGGAAGAACTGGTTCGGGATCCATCACACAAACAACACAAGCCTTGAAAATGGTTTTAAACAGGTAAACAAAAAACTTCCCAAACACTGTCTTCCAACACCACGTAAAAAATCCACTACGAAACCTGCGTTTGAAATATTTATTTAAGCTTCTCTTTAAACATACACTTTTCATCAGATTTAAGTATCCAACTTCATCAGAAACAAAACTTTAAGTTAATAATCTACTAGAGCATTTTATAGCACCCAAATCTCATTGAAATCACATTGAAGTCACGCAGCACTACACATGTACTACGCAGAGAGCTCACCCTACTGGTGAGACTTGCAACTACTACTTAATTCTTTATTTTTTACATTTATATATTTTTATTTTTTCTATAAAATGCTCTAGTAGATTATTAACTTAAAGTTTTGTTTCTGATGAAGTTGGATACTTAAATCTGACGAAAAGTGTATGTTTAAAGAGAAGCTTAAATAAATATTTCAAACGCAGGTTTCGTAGTGGATTTTTCACGTGGTGTTGGAAGACAGTGTTTGGGAAGATTTTGTTTACCTGTTTCAAACCATTTTCAAGGCTTGTGTTGTTTGTGTGATGGATCCCGAACCAGTTCTTCCATTTTCACCATCAGCGAGCCAAGCGGACTCACAGCTAAACCTTACTGTTCTTATTGAACTTTTAACCCAACGGGTCGATGACTTAAACAGGAGACTAGCTGAGTCTGCACCCAGGTCAACATTGGGCAATGCCCCCATCATAAACCAGGTTAGTAATTCATGTCCTAACCTTAATGTCTCAGCTTCTGTGCTACAGAGGGGTGGATTGGTTCTACCTGGGCATGGAGGGGCATGCTCGGGAGATACTGGTGGAACTAGCACCCAAGTAGTCAGGGGAACTAACTTGAATACAGAAGATTTGAATATGAAAACTCCCCCTAACTTTAATGTATGGTTGAGTAAGGAATTTAATTTTGGGAGTAACCTTGTTGGGACTACACCTATAGCCATGCAGGAAAACGAAGTGACACTGGCTCACAAACTTCAAGATTTCGATACTAAGTTGATTAAACTTAAAAAGACTCAATTGGAAATAGCTTATTTCCATGAATGCATCCGTTTAAAAATAGTGCCTAAGGGGTTGAGGTCATGGCAGTACCCCACTGGCCTGATTGAAGGCTCAAAATTACATAAAGATTTAATATCCCTTTTTGAGAAGCATGGGAAAGAACTGTTGGAAACTTTGTGTCTCCACTACCAAGAGAGAGCGGATGCTTTAATTACTGAAGTGACTCTGTTAGACGAGAACATTAAGAAGGACTTAGACTTTCAAAGATACCAGTTTGACTATGAGAGAATATTTCACAGCATTGACCAACATTTACTGAAGGTCAATGCAACCAAAATTAAGACAATTCAAAGGGATTTGAAGGACTATGTAAAAGGGCTAGCATATCCTAGACCCCCACCTTCTCAGAGTAGTAACCCACCCCAAGGTGATAACGAGCAACCGGAAGGTTTGATTCAAGAGAGTGAAGTTCCCCAAGCCACTATTGATAGTGACATGGGAGACCAGGCTCCAGACCCAGCCTTGGTTCATCGCAGTGACAGACTAGCGACGAAAAACAACATGGGCTACAAACAGGGTCCTAGTGACCATATAAATTTTCAGAACCAAGCCTCCGGCAGCCATTACCCGAAGGGGAGAAGGAACAATTCCAGAACCAGGAGGAAGAACAAGTGGTGAACACTGAAGAAAGGGAAGATTGTTTAGAAGTTTTAAACACTTCCAGTATAGTTTTGAATACTTCAAGAGACTTTAAAATTTATAATTACTCGGAGATTAATATATCGTCCGAGATGGCTGACTTATTATCAAAGGGACATACTTTTGTTCCAACTGCACACACCCAAATAGCTGACATTTTAATAGATTTAAAACTTTTTGTTCGTAAAATGAATTTGAATTTACTAATGGGTGATCACTTACCAACCCAGAATGACTACTATATTCCAAGTGTTTATAACCCTCCTACCCACTTGATTTTGTCCTTCTTCGAACAGATGTGCGAAATTGATATTAGGAACACACTGTTTAGTAGTAGGCATGGTAATTTCCAACAACACAATGTCTCAAGAGAGGAAAGGGACATACTTAACTTTTTGAGTTCCTCTTATGTGAGAATTATGAAACCAGATAAGGGAGGGGGCCTGGCGATTATGAATGTAGCAGACTATAACCAAAGAATGTTATCGATCTTAAACACTGAGACATACAGTGAAGTGTCAAGGAATGAGTTAAATATAGCTATGAATAGAGTGAATTCCTTGGTGTATGATTTATATATTGAAGGGCGTATTGACAAGAATGTGTTTGAATTCTTGAAGATGCCAGCACCGAGACTACCTATTATTTTCGGAATTCTGAAAATTCATAAAAGTGTAGCAGACCCACCAATGAGGCCATTAGTAGATGCAAGGGGAAGTATGACATATGCTTGCGCTAAAGCTGTTGACAACATCCTTAAAAAATATGCTGCCCAAGAGACCCAAATTTCAAAAGATTCCTGGTCCTTTTTGCAACATATTAATCAAATTCCATTTTTTGAAAATGCCTTATTTCTGACAATAGATGTCAAGGATTTGTATTCTTCGATTCCCACCAGGAAGCCATTGAAAGGTCAGCACTTTTCATGCAAACCCATAATGCCCCTAGAGATGAGGTGAACTTGGTGACAGAATTAATAGACATAGTACTGTCTTACAATTATGTCACCTTTAATGGTAAATTTTACCATCAAAGAGTGGGAGTTGCGATGGGGTCCCCATGTGGGGCCAGTGTGGCTAATACGGTCATGGCACACTGGGAGAGACAACATGTCTTACAAAATCCTTGGTGCCAACAACACATAAAATTTTATATGCGATTCTTGGACGACATTTTTGTGATGTTTGTCGGCCAGGAATCAGAGGCACTGAGAATGATAGACATGTTTAATAACAGCACGGAGTTTTTGGAATTCACTTATTCTGTACACAAGGACAAGATTTCATATCTTGACATTGAATTAAGGAAAGATTATAGAGAATTAGTTTATTTAGCAAAAATTTTCTGTAAGAGTACTTACTCAAATTCCTTCCTTCATTTTTCCAGCTGCCACCCTTTTTCACAGAAGAAATCTGTGATTAAGGGGTAGTTAGTTAGGGCAGCTAGGATGTCCACAAAAGATGAGGACTTTATAGCCGAATGCGATACACTAAAGAACTTTTTCTTACAGAGAGGTTACCCTCTAGATTTGTTCATGACCCTCCTTGAGGAAGTGAAAGCTAAGAGACGTGGAGGAGTGTTCCCACCAATTTTGTGTAATAAAAATATGACTTTGGTTTGTAGTGACAAACAGGGGTCTGACGAGTTGTTCAGCCATTATTGCTTTATTTCCACTTTTGCCATGGAATCCTTTGAAATAGTTAACATCATTTGTAAGAATTGGGGGTTACTGCTGAACCATAATGAGACATGTACAACTTTCCCCGAATGCCCGAAAATAGTTTTCAGACGTGGTGTAAATTTGAAACAAATCTTAGAAAACAGAGCCACTGTGATGAAAAGAAACTGGGTACATTCAAATGTTATATGTGTAACCAATGCAAATATATCCATGAGGGTAACAGTTGTTGTATTAGGGATGTTAAGATCAAAGCCAAGGACAAATATGATTGCAACAGTAAGCAAGTAGTGTATTTGGCAAGCTGCACCCACTGTCCCGAGTTCTATGTCGGCAAAACCGACAGAAGACTAAGGGACAGGATATATGAACACATTTATAGTATTAACAACAGTAAATGCATTGGCAAGACACATTTTAGAACAGCCCACACAACTTCAAATTTAGCATCATACAACTATACAATGACGGAAGAGGTGGTCCGGAGTCACTTAGATTGGAAAGGTTGGAGCTTTGCTGGCAATTGAGGCTGAATGCCTGCCAGTTTCCTGGCCTGAATGAGTGTAATTCGATTATGTGTGTCCTACGCTTGAAAAATCTGTAAGGTGAATTCTCATTTGTATTTTTAGATTTGAGACTTTTCTGCTTTTATGAGCAAATACATGTGCAGTTCTTTGAGATCGAAATTACAAGTCAAAACTTTATTTTTATCTATTTTTAACTATTTTAACATTGTTAGTTATATAAAGCTTAACATAATTTTTTACTTGAAGATTTTTTATACATTTTTATATTTACATTTGTTAGTATATTATTTTTATATTTTTTATCATTGTTCATTATAGCATTGTATTTTCTGAGTTGCGACCTGCATGTATATGAGATTTTATATAGGTAGAAATTAAACAAACAATACATAAAAAACAAACAATAAAAAATAAAAAATAAAGAATTAAGTAGTAGTTGCAAGTCTCACCAGTAGGGTGAGCTCTCTGCGTAGTACATGTGTAGTGCTGTGTGACTTCAATGTGACTTCAATGAGATTTGGGTGCTATAAAATGCTCTAGTAGATTATTAACTTAAAGTTTTGTTTCTGATGAAGTTGGATACTTAAATCTGACGAAAAGTGTATGTTTAAAGAGAAGCTTAAATAAATATTTTAAACGCAGGTTTCGTAGTGGATATTTCACGTGGTGTTGGAAGACAGTGTTTGGGAAGTTTTTTTGTTTACCTGTTTCAAACCATTTCCAAATCAAAGAATCTTAGATAACATCTGTGATCTTTGCAGATACAGATGTGAAGACAGGCATCATCAAGGTCTAAAATGGCTAAATACACCATGGGTAGAAGAGGAGGAAACTGCCTGGAAGGTTAGCATTTTGAACTTTGGAAAAAGGAGAAAGGTATATAGAACTGAAAGGTCTAAAATTCGTCTCCCAAGTGCCTTCCTTCTTAGGTACTAGAAAAATCCTTGAATAGAAACTTTTTTCCTCACAGGAACAAGGAAGAGAATCTATTACTCCTTGTGACAGCATATCTGACAAGGTTTGTGGAAACAAGATAAACTGCTCTTTGAGAACAGAAGATACTCTGACTGTAGAGGGAAAGATCCCATTACAGTTTGTAGCTGTGGTGAATTATCATCAGTACCCAAGGTCTGATTTTTATCCATCTCCAGAGATATAAAGAGTGTAAAAGATTGCCTGGCAGCTTAAGAGGATGGCTGTGGTGGGCGAGTGGAAGAGGTCCTGAAGTAGTCAGGCACTTTTTATGAAAGGAGGATACACTAGATCCATTTCCTTTCATTTTTTTTGAGTTCCCTTACCATTTTTTCTTGAATCACTGTTTTGCAGATTTCTGCTGAGAAGGTTTGAAGGGGTTCCAAAAGGACGACACAGGGCTGGAAGGATAATTCCTCTGTTATATGCAATCAGGAGTGACTCCCTGAATTAAATGTCTTCAAACTTTAGCCAAAGAATTCTCAAAAGCTAAATCCAGGCCTTAACAGTCCAAGTCAGGCATTCCTATGCATTACTGTAGCTGTGGCTGCAGATCTGGATATGCATCCACTGGATGGTATCCACATTTTAATAACTGTTTGGTAACTTAAGAGGAAGAAGTGACCATATTTAACTCACTGGTTTTAATGTTAGAAGCAGGAATGCTAGCAATAGATTTTTGCACATAAACAAAAATGGAAAGCAGATATTCTGCTGTGCGACTGGCAGTTAGTTGCTCTAAAAGCTAATAAAGAAAAGGCATACACCTTCTTCCTGCATCATGGAATTTGCTGTATTTTTGATTAGGGACAGTGATAATAAAGCAAAGAGTTTAAAACTATTGTCCCCGTCCAGAAAAATAAGAGCTGTTTCAGCAATGGGGTTTCTAAAAATAAACTTAAGTGAATCCGGCACTTGATAAAGTCAGTTTGATTTTCTTCATGCAGGGGTTGTGAATCAGGAGAAGTAGCAGCATTAAAGTGTCCTCTAAAGCTCCCAAAACTGGAGGGATAGCCAGGGGCTTTGGGGAATCTATGCACAGCAAGTATTAGTAGTCTTTTTGAGCCTCAGAAAAATACAGTTGTGTACACTTACCATAAATGTAGATGTTCAAGTGTATTCACTGTTGCAGTCATCACATTTGGATTATCCTTGCCAGGGTAGCCCTCGGCCAGCCCGAATACCAGAGACTTAGTATTTCTGCATCGGCTGTTGTCGCTTGAGGACTGATGTCAGGTCATCAGTAGTATAAAGTAAGGCAGCCGATGCCATTACATCAGTTTTTCTTGCCCTAACCTGTCAGGAGCCCCCAGGTAGGAGGCCATGTTCTGGTGGAAAACCCCCCACCAGTGGAAAATAAATACCAATATGTCCCTTGTAAGGAAAGGAGAACAAGTTAGAAAGGTAATAAAGGAGAAAAAGAAAGGGGGATGGAGGGAGGGAAACCAGGACTGCAACAGTGAATACACTCAAACATCAACATTTATGGTCAGTGTACACAACTGTACTATGTTCTTCGTGTTTCACTTTTGCAGTCATCACATTTGGTTGATTCCCAAAGCTGAGGAAAAGGGTGGAGGCAGTCAATGAAACTAGGGGCTGGCTGGGATGCCCTGCAAGACTGCAGAGGCAAACCCTGCCCTGGATTTGGAGAAGAGAGGCAGGTGGTAATGCTTGGGAAAAGAGTGAACAGAAGTCCAGGTGGCAGCCACCAGGATGTCCTTGGTGGGGACACCTCTGAGGAAAGCTGCAGAGATGGAGGCTGCTCTGTTGGAGTGTGTTCTGACACCCTTGGGGGTAGGCTTTCCATGCTGTTTGTAGCAAAAATTGATGCAGTGTGCTACCCATTTGGAAATGGCTCGTTAGGAGATGGCTTTGCCGTCTGCCCTTGTAGCAAAGTTAACTTTTAGTTATGTACTCACCATAACTTCAGATGTTTGGGATCCATCTCGCCTACATTCTGACTGATGTGTTCGGAGCCGATCCATGCCAAGCGAAGTCTCTTATTGGCTGAGCTTACTATATCCCAGGATGCACCACTACCAGTCCCCCAGATCTAGTTTGTCCGCATACATGCACACACTCATGCACTGCTTATATAACACTGACAGATGATACAAGATAAAAACAGTAGAACTCAAACCGTTCAATCTCTTCTGATCTCCAAGGCAGGGAAGGAGGGTGGGTATTAGAAATAGGGCGAGATGGATCCCAAACATCTGAAGTTATGGTGAGTACATAACTAAAAGATGTTATGTGATCCTATCTATATTCTGACTGATGGGACAGCGTCCCTAGCACCTATATCCTGGGTGGCTCACTGGAAAACACTCCTGAGTACCGTGGAACCAAAAGATGCTCGCCCTTTAGATGCCACATCCAATTTATAGTGGGAAATGAAAGTGTGCGGTTGGACCAAGTAGCCGCACAAATCTCAGAAATAGCGAGCTTGGAATGAAATGCAATAGAGGTAGCCATAGCTCTAGTAGAGTGAGCTTTGACAGATGTTGTAAGTTGCTTATTTGAAGAGGAATAAGCCTGAGTTATGCAATCTCTAATCCATTTGGCAATAGTAGCTTTAGTGATGGTTTGACCCAGTTTATTGTCTGAAAAGGACACAAACAATTGATCTGTTTTCCGAATTTGTTGAGTCCTGTCTAGATAGAAGCGCAATTGCCTATGAACATCCAACGTATGCAAGGTGTATTCCGCTTTGTTTGAAAATTTTGGAAAGAAAACTGGTAGCTCTAGATATTGTTGGAGACAGAGATTAGAACAAATTTTGGGAACAAAAGATGGATTAGGTCTAAGTGATACTCTATCCTTGTGAAAATCAGGTGGTTTGATAGATAGGGCTTGAAGTTCTGAAACTCTTCTTGCAGAGGTAATTGCAATTAAGAAGGCAGTTTTCCAAGACAGATATTTCAACTCACATGTAGCAGCCGGTTCAAAAGGAGCAGATGTTAAGGCACGAAGTACCAAATCAAGATCCCACGGAGGCGCAGGATGAAAAACTGGGGGTCTTAAAAGCACAGCACCTTTCATGAAAGTTTTACATAATCTGCTGCTCATCAACGGTGGGTCTATGGATTCGTGAAATTTGGAGATAGCTGCTAATTGGACTTTAATAGTAGAGACTGAAGATCCTTGATTAAACAAGGATGTCAAAAATTTCAAGACCTCTGGTATCGGGCAGTAATAGGGTCTAAGCCTCTGAGTTGAGCCCAGATAGCAAACCTCTTCCACTTACTGTGATACAATTTCTTAGTGGTGGGTTTGTGGCGGAAGATAAAATGTGAATAACTTCCGGGTCCAAGGTGTGATTTCTGACTAAAGTTGGAAGTGGAGGAGCCAAGCTGTTAATTTCAAAGTGTGAAGGGACTGGTGCTGTTGTCCCGACTGATGAACCAGAAGGTCCGGAGTTAGATCCAAAACCAAGGACCGTCCAGAGTATATTTCTGTAGGTAGGGAGCCATACCTGACGAGGCCAGTCAATTAGAATCATTGTGGACCCCAATTGGGAAGCTTTCTGGATGACTTTGGGGAGGAGTGGAACCGGAGGAAAGCATAAAGCAGTCCTGTTGGCCAAGGTTGGACTAGAGCATCCAGCTGCCTCCCCTTGACGGGGGTCAAGGAAAAGAACCTTTGCACTTTGTGTTTTGTGGTGTTGCAAACAGGTCGCAGCACGAATCCCCATCTTTTGAAAATCTGAGCTGCTACTGTTTCGTTCAGGGACCACTCGTGAGGAGAGAGAATAGTCCTGCTCAGTCTGTCTGCCAATACATTGGATTTTCCTGGAATGTGGGTCGCTACCAGGAAGCGGTTGGTAGCCACTGCCCATTCCCACACTCTCATGGCCTCTCTGCAAAGGGGGTAAGATCTGGTCCCTCCTTGTTTGTTTAGATACCAGACCACCGACATGTTGTCTGTGTGGATAGCGATAATGCCTTGAGGGAGAAACTTGTGGAGGGCTTGTAGGGACAGAAGTACAGCCCTCATTTCCAACACATTGATATGGAGAAAAGTTTCGTTTGGAAGCCAAGAACCCTGAACTGACCTGCCCAGACAATGCCCCCACCCCGTCTGGGAGGCATCCGTTGTCAAGGTGGCCACCGGAGGGGGTATAACAAAAGGTCTTCCCTGATTCAGATTGGATGTTAGAAGCCACCAGCGGAGGTCCCGTTTGCACGTTTCTGTAATTAGTATGTGATGATTGAGGGGGAGATCCTGAAAAGACCATTGTGTCGATAACAGCCACTGAAGAATCCTCATGTGCAATCTTGCCAGAGGAACTAGGAGAACCGTGGCAGACAGTTGCAGGACCATCCTGGCTGGGGCTTTGGATCTTAGAAGCAGGGCTCGGACTTGACCTTGTAATGTTTGAATCCTTTCGGTAGGAAGGAAGATTCGCATTAATTTTGAGTCTATCTCTGCTCCTATGAATCTTATGCGCTGAGAAGGCAGCAAGACAGACTTTGACCAGTTGAATGTAATTCCCAGGGAAGCACCCAGGGAGATGGTGGCTTGTAGGTTCTCTAGTAGTAGATGCCTGGTGGTGGCAGTCAGGAGCCAGTCGTCCAGATAGGGAAACACTTGGAATCCGAGACTCCTCAGGTGAGCAGTCACTACTGCCAGACACTTGGTGAACACCCTGGGGGCTGTGGTGAGACCAAAGGGCAGTGCACAAAATTGGAAATGACTGTCTCCCAGGCTGAAGCGAAGATACCTCCTGGACGCCTGATGTATCGGTATGTGATAATAGGCGTCCTTGAGATCTATGGAGCACATCCAAACATCTTTCTCCAACAATGGGAGAATGGATTGTAAAGTGACCATCCGGAATTTGGACTTCATGACGGACTGGTTTAGTTTGCTGAGATCCAAAATGGGTCTCAGGTCCCCTGTCTTTTGGCACTAAAAGAACCTTGAGTAGTTTCCGGATCCGATCTGGTCTGTGGGGACCGGTTGGATGACTCCTTTTTCTAGCAGCTTTAAAGCTTCTATGGCTGCAATTTCCCTTTGACTGGGTGGTGGGTCCGGGATTTTTTTGGACGGTGGGGGTGAGTGCGTGAAGGGAATGGTGTAACCACCGGCAATTATCCGAAGCACCCATCTGTCCTGAGTAATAGACTCCCAGGCTTTTAGGTGCTTGGCAAAACAGCACCCGACTGGCTCCGGAGCAGCACAGCCGGGCAATCCCTCATGAAGTGTGGGAGGCTGAAGAGCCACGAAAGGACTCGCGATCTCCAGTGTTGCGGGGGCCTCTGCCGCCTCTGGGACGGCGTCTCTCAGAAAAATTTCCCCGTCCTCTGCCTCTGGAAGGGGAATCCTCCTGCTGTTGAGGAAAGAATTTCTGTGATTTGCGGAACCACATCTTCCCTCCTCTTTTTGCCTTGGGATAAGGCCGAAAGGGAGTGGAATAACGTGCTCCTACGGCAGATAAAGTCTTTCCCTCTTGCTCACAGCGGGTAAGAGTGTCTTTTACCTTGGGTCCAAACAAAGAGGACCCATCAAAGGGAGCGTCGGCAAAGGAAGACTTGAAGGCCTCCGCAAAATGACACGAGCCAGGCTTGTCTCCGTGAGCCACGCCTGTGCCGCCGCTTGCCCACCCCTTCGCATATGAAATGAGCCTCATGGACGAGTTAGAAATCGAGGTGAGGATAGCCAACTGAGAGCTAACCGACTGGGCTAGCTGCTCAGGTAGGTTACCTGAGAGGGAGTCTGAGAGCTCCTTGACCAGATCCCTCTGTAGTCTGGAGAAATGTCCCAAATAATTCAGGGACCTCAGAGTAAAGGCAGCTGAAGTCAGGGTGCGCTTCCGCATCGTCCATGCTCCTAGACTCCTTATTAGGAGGATGAATGGACGTTGAAGCCTCTGCCACGTCCTGCTGGGTAGCAGATGCCACCACCATGGCATCTACAGCCACGCCGTAAGAACTCGTTCTCGGGTGGGACAGACAAAAATTTGTTAGGGCGAGAAGGCACTGGTTCCACAGTATCTGGATGTTCCCACGCCCTTCGACAAACCAAATCCAGGAGCTCATCAAGGGCGGAGACACCCAGGAGGCGGAGGGCTGAGCCCGAAGGCCTTGAGAAACACCGACTCATCAGCGGAGGGGTTTGGAATTCCAGCCGCCTGCTTAAGGATCTCTAGAATGTCCGCAAATGAGACATCATCCGAGGATGACTTTGGGGACCCTCCGCATCATCAAGATCAGTGCCCGATGTAATAGACTCGGGGAGTCCACGTGCTTCCTCTTGCACGATCTCTTCCTTGGGGCTCCTCCAAGACAACTCGAAGAACCCTCAGGAGGGGAACCCCAGTGGGGTAACCTCAGGCCCGGGCTCCGCTGCTTAGAGACAGGGGAACTGCCAAAGACCCAGTCTCCATGCCCAGGAAGGTGCCAGAGATGGCCAAGAAGACTTGGCCAAGGCACTCCTCATAGCTCTGAAAGCCGGACCCCAGAATCCTGGGAGGGTCCGTCCCGAGCCATGATAGCAGACGGAAGTCCCGTGGCCGAAGCACCGAGGGAGGCTCGAACCGACAGCATTGGTCCCAAACATCACCCCCGGGTCCGGCCGAAGAAGTCCGCATGCTAAACTCGGACCTGAAGGCCGGGGTTGGAGTAAGGGTCGGAGCCGACCCTAGTATCTCTACTGGCTCCAACTGCACCTGCTCCCGGCGGTCGGAGGAGGAATGGCAATGGAGTGGGCTATCGGCTCCGAAGCCAAATGGGTCGGAGCTGAAACAAATTTCTGGAAGACTGGTGACTGGAACAGTCTTTGGAGCACCCTGTCTATGTCCGAATCTGACATCCTTGATGACCTGGAAGAGACCGAATGGGCCGAGTAGGCCTCTCCAACGGCTCCAAGGGACTAGGGGACCGGCTGCGAATCGACTCTACAATTATCGGCGCTGAAGGAATGTCCAAACCAATTTCCATCGGTGCTGAAGAGGGCTTCGGCACCGAGGAGGAAGTGTCTGATCGGTTCCGAGATCAGTGGAGCCGATGAAGATGACCCGCCTCTCGATGCCCCAGACGACTGCTCCGAACCCAGAGGAGTCGAGGCTGGAGGCATCGAGGCAGACCGTTCTGCCCTCGGCTCCGAAGTCCGTGGAGCTGAAGGAGAAGCCTGCCTATGTTTTTTGGCGGTCGGTTCCGACGGACTGGTCGGAGCCGACGCCCTTTTCTTTTTAGCAGGAGCAGGAGAGGAAGCTAATGCCTCTTCAAATGAAGGTTTAATAAGGCCTTTTAGTATAAGTTTATTTTTCCTCTCTTGGAGGACCCTCGAGGAAAACGCGTGACACACACTACAGGACTCCTGCAAATGTTTGGCGCCCAAACAGTATACACAGAGAGAGTGGTCGTCTGTGATCGACATCTTAAAACTGCACTTAGTGCACTTTTTAAATCCTGAAGGCCTAGGAGCCTGTGACATTATGGCAATGAAATACAGTGAACTAGCCAAAAAGAAACACAAAAAACACACTGACTATCACAGAAAAAATTTTCTTTCCTCTCTCTTCTTCTACTTCTCTTTTAACAAGGACTAAACACAATACCAAAAAAGAAGTAACGGATCCAAGACCCCTAAAAATAATAGGGAATTAGCCAAACAACGAACTGACAGGGGAAGGCCCTTCAACTCCGATGGGACCTCTAGTCTGACAAAACACGGTCACTACACAATATTTTACCAAGGGAAAATACTCATTCATACACAAAACCCACTAGATAGCTGTTAAAACAGCTTTTTGTTGAATTTTAAAGAAATTCCTGACAGGAAATTAAGTGAAAAACACTACTTAGCTCAGCCAAGCTCGAGACCACGTCTTCGCTAGTTAGCGGCAAACGAGATCTGGGGGACTGGTAGTGGTGCATCCTGGGATATAGTAAGCTCAGCCAATAAGAGACTTCGCCCTTTGGCATAAGCGTGCCGAGTCGGAGCCGAGGGATCGGCTCCGAACCCATCAGTCAGAATGTAGGCGAAATAGGATCACATAACATCCAGCAATTGATCAGACTTTCTGAAGGATTTAGTCCTGTCTAGATAGAATCTGAGCTGTCTGTGCACATTTAGACAGTAAATAATCATTTCCCCCTTGTTATGGGGAATTAGGAAAAAAGGTGGGCAAATGAAAAGTTTGGTTGAGAGCCACAATGGACACCACCTTGGGAATGAAGGATGGGTTAGTTCTGAGGGATACCCTGTCTGCATGGAAGATGATGAAGGGTTCCACAGCCATGAGTGCTTGCAACTCAGAGACTCTTCTGGATACAGTGATGGCCAGAAGGAAAGCTGTCTTCCAGGACAGAAATTTTAGCTCTGCAGAAGAAGCTGGTTTGAAAGGGGGGAGGGTGAGCTTTTCCAATACGAAGTTAAGGTCCCAAGCTGGTGTTGGTGCCCTTCTGGGTGGCCTCAAGTTGCTAGCCCCTCTTAGGAACTGTTTGACTACAGAGTGTGAGAAAAGGGGCTGCTCAGTGGGAAAATGAGCAGAAATTGCAGACGCATGAATTTTTATAGAGGAGAAAGAGAGGCCACTGTGTAGTAGGTCAGCTAAGTAATTCAGGATGAGAGGGAGGGCTGCGCCATATTGGCACCCTTAGTCTGGATCCAGGTGCAGAACCTTTTTCATTTATCAGCATAAGACTTTCTGGTGCTGGAGTGTCTGGCCTCACGGAAAACATCCAGAACCTGTTTACTGAGGTTGGCAGATTGGTTCGGGGTTAGGGAATAAGCCAAGCTGCCAAACTGAGCGTTTGCAATTGGGGATGCATGAATTCCTCTTCCCTCTGGGTCAGAAGGTTTGGAATCTGAGGAAGATGCCAAGGGGGTAGTGGGGACAGGCTGCGCAGCAAGGGGTACCAGTGCTGCCAGGGCCAGTCTGGAGCTATAAGAATGGTCCTGGGATTTTCCTCCCTTATTTTGAGCAGTACCCTGGGGATGAGAGGCAGGGGAGGAAAGGCATAGACCGATAGACTGACCCAGGGGAAGGACAGGGCATCCACTCATCAAGCCATGCAGTGATGCTCTGTGGTACAGAATTTGCTGAGCTGATGGTTGGTGTGGGAGGCAAATAGGTTGACCTTTGAGGTTCCCCATTTTTGAGTTATTAGGGTGAAGGTACTTCTGTTGAGTTGCCACTCGTGTGGGTCCAGAAGATTTCTGCTTAATTGGTCGGCCAGGGAGTTGACAAAGCCTGGTAGGAATTGTGCTAACAGGTGTAGTTGCATGGCAGAACTGTGTTCCAAAGGGTCATGGCCAGCCTGCATAGAGGGTAGGAATGAGTCCCTCCCTGCTTGTTGATGTACCACATCACAGTGGTGTTGTCTGTTTTGATTAGGAGAGCCCCTGGCGAGAGAAGGGGCTTGAAAGCTATCAAGTCATGCTGCACAACCATCACTGATGTGCAGAGGGATTTGCTGTGGGCTCCATTGGCCCTGTATGCACCTGCCGTCCAGGTGTGTAACCCAAGCGTAGCCTGATGCATCTGTGGTGAGGGTCTGGGCAGCTGGGGGTGGGGATAAAGACATTCCCTTGTTGTAGGAGCATGCTGTTGCCCACCAAAGAAAATCTTTTCTGAGGCAAGGAATTATAAGTTTCCAGGTCTTGAGTGTGTTGGCACCAAAGGCTCAAGATGCCATGAACCCCAGAGCTTGCAGGATCTTCCTTGCAGTTAGCTGTGGTCTGGTCGCTAGTTGAGAGAAGTAGGCTGTCAGGAAAATTTGTTTCTTTGGAGTAAGGTATGCCATCTTGGAAGCTGTGTCCAGACTTGCTCCCAGGAAAATGATCCTTTGGGTGGGCACCTGTTTGGATTACTTTTCGTTGATTGTGTACCCTAGGGAGGTTAGTAGGGTCTTTACAAAGACCAGGTGCTTGAGAAGTTTTTTCTGGCTGTCTGCCTGAATAAGGCAGTCATCTAAGTATGGGTAAATCTGAATATTTCTTTGTCTGCAAAATGCAATGGCCAGAGCCAGACATTTTGTGAAAACTCTGGGAGCAGTAGATAAGCCAAAGGGAAGTGCAGAGAACTGAAAGTGTTGAGATCCTGCCCTGAAGCGGAGATATTTCCTGCATGATTCCCTGATAGGAATGTGGAGGTAGGCCTCCTTTAGATCTAGGGTGGCTAGTCAAGCGTCTTTGGAGAGCAAGGGTAGCAGCTGCTGGAGGGTGAGCATTTTGAATTTTGGGATCACCAGGAAAGTGTTCAGAATGGACAGATCGAGGATGGGGGGCACCAGGTGCCCTCTTTTCTGGGCACCAGAAAAAGTCAGGAGTAGAAACCTTGGCCTATCTCTTCTGCAGGAACATGCTCTACTGCCCTCATAGACAACAGGGAAAAGATTTGCTTTTGTGCCTCTGCCCACCGATTTGTAGGTAAATCTGGGAACCCTTTTGGGGTTGGAAGGGTGTGGAAGGAAAATTTGTATCCCTGAGACACAATGTTCAGAACTCACTGGTCCTTGGTAATGGTGGCCCAGCTGCTTGAGTGAAAGGAGAGTTTTCCTCCTAGGGGTAAGTGAATGTGGGCAGAGGGAGGGGGTGGAGGAGCTGAGTCACTGTGAGTTCTTACCATAAAGGGGTGGCTTAGAACTCCCTGGTTTGGAACTGAAGTAGTCCACTGCTGAGATTTCTGCATTCCCTGGGGCTGCTGTCTGGGTGGTCTGCCTCCACGGGGCCTAGGCTGGGCTGGTTTACTGGGAGCAGGAAAGGACCAATGTTTTGAGGGACAATCCCTGCTGAACCTAGGGGTTAGACCTGCAAGAAATCCTCAACTGTTTGCATAGATTTTGCTTTTTCTTCCATCTTTTTTAAGACCTCTTCTG
The DNA here is from genome assembly GCF_019279795.1 of Protopterus annectens. NCBI lineage: Eukaryota > Metazoa > Chordata > Ceratodontiformes > Protopteridae > Protopterus > Protopterus annectens. Next base: position 6,643,726 of record NC_056728.1, on the reverse strand, counting down.
CCTTAGTGCCAAATAAGTTATCTTTGTGCAAGGGGGCATCCAACAATTTAGATTTGACATGGTCTGGCAGGGGCTGTTCCTTAAGCCATGCATGCCTTATAATGACAGATCCATTGACTGCTGCCCTGCAAGAAACTTCTAGGGCGTCAAAACCACAGTGTAAGGTGTGTTTAGTTACTTGACTTGCAGAATGCATTAACTCTTGTAAATCTTTAGATTCTGCCCAAGCAGGAAAGGAAGCCATTTTCTGTTTAAGGAGTTCCAAGGTATGCTGCTGAAATTTCAGCATATTGAACTGACAATTTAGTGCCATGATAGCAAGAGCAGCTGAGGTGAACACTTTTTTACCCCATCTGTCCAATGCTCGGAAATCCCTGTCTGAGTAGGTGGGATTCTTAGTAGAGGTAGTTTTAAATCCCCTTTGGCTCTTCAGAAATGACCTCCAGGTCAGCTGTAGTATTTTTAAAAAGATATTTGTGAGAGTCAGGGACTCTGTAGTACCGGTCTGGTTTTCTGGGAGCAGGAGGCAGGGCGTCAGGAGTTAAGTTGGTTTCGAGGAAAACATTCTCCACAACATCTCCACAACATCTAGGACTGGGGGGATGGCCAAGGAGTCTGTGTTGTGGAAGATCTAGGAATTTCATGAGTCTCTTTTTAGATAGAGGGTAGTCCTGACTCTCCCATTGGAAATGCTCCCTTAAGGTATGCAGGGTTTCCCCGAAGGAAAAATCCTCTTGGGGAGAGGCAGAATGAATGGAATACTTTGCATCAGAATCCTCATAAGTGGAGAGGGGTTGCATGTCTTCATATTCAGATGCATCAGATTCATCTGAATCTTGTTCAGACAGAACTGCAGGGAACAGATCTCTCTTCCTTTTGGATGGGGTAGCTTGGCTTCCCCTGATCAGCATGATAAGGTCTTCTTCCATTTTAAGCATTTGAGACTGAGGCAAGGAAGCAGGCGCCTGAGAGTGGGTTGGTTTCTTGGGTGTGGTTTGTACCCTGGGCCTGAGAAACTCAGCAGTTTTAGAAAGAACATTAGTCGTGAAAGAAGACATCAGTCTGTGTCGAGAATCGGTAGTGTAAAGACCTTCCTTGGAAGCCGGTACCTGCTCAGCGGCTCCGGACCCATCCAAGGATGAGATGACTGCAGGATCCTTAGTTAGATCTGCTGTCAGATGGCTTACCGAAGCCATATCAGAATTTAAGGACTGTAAGCGAAAATATCTGGCTACAATAAGGGCCCCACGATGGATAGTTCTGTCATTGAACAAAGCACAGAAGCAACAACGAGGAACGCCGTGGTCTAGGCCTAAACAAGTGACACAGTAAGAGTGGAAGTCTCGGTGTGGTATCTGTTTTCCACAGGCAAGACAATTATTAACTTTTTCTGACATCGGTTAGTGCAAGAAAAAAGGATCCCCAATGGGGTACTTAGCTTTAGAAGACTTCAATTTGGAAGAAGAAAACTCAGGTAGCGGACAATCGGCACTCGTGCAAACTGCTTCTGCTAAGGCTCCATGGCAAGAAAGACTGATGTAATGGAGTCAGATGCCTTACTTTATACTACTGACGACTTGACGTCAGTCCCCACACGACAGCAACCGACACAGAAATACTAAGTCTCTGGTATTCAAGCCGGCAGAGGGCTACCCTGGCAGGGATAACCCAAATGTGATGTCTGCAACAGTCAAACACGAAGAACATCTTCCCTTCCCTCTACTTAAAAAAACCTCTAATTTCTGAAATAGTATCACAGAAAGAGATTTCTTTATTAGGAGAACTGGAGGCCAGGGCATTCTCAGATTTGGAGTCAAGGAGAATGAGAGAAGAATGCTATGAAACAGTCAAACTCCTCTTCAGAGTAAGAAGCTATCTCTTCCTTGGAGGAAGGAGGAAGTCTCTGTCTTTTCTCAAATCTTGAACACAAATTTTGTTACTTGTGTCAAATACCAACTCCCACAGCCCACATGTCTTTAAGGGAATTATTAGGAGTCAGTTTATACGTGTATGTAGGCTCAACACAGAAAGACAAAATTGTGAAATACAGTTGAATGATATGACTGAAGAGTTTCTTCAAAGAGGCTATGATGAGAATTTATTTAGTATCAAGAATGAAATTCTTGAGGAAAGGGACACTAGGTTTTACCCCTTTTGTGTGGAAAAAGCATCGGTCAAATGCCCTTGGTAGGTGGTGATAATCAATCCATGGTTTTACACTATCCCATGACTTACAGTACGTGCAGTGATGGTGTTAAGAATATCATCAACAATAATTGGTGTATCCTACGAAGTGCTACTGAGCTATTGAAATTTATTGACACTAAACCCAGTTTTTCTTATAGAAATTGTGAAAGTCTTAAACAAAAAACTTTATTATAAAGATTTTAATTGTTCTAGCAATGATTTAACATTTGCTAGGAAGGGCACTGTTGTTGTTGTTGCTCATGTATAAATACTGAAATAGATTTTGTTCATCCTACTAGTAATAGAAAATACAGTGTAAAATGTTTTGCTACGTGCAATTCTTGTAATACTATGTATTTAGCTGTGTGCTGGATATGTCCGGCATTTTATGTAGGAAAAAGTACTAGACGTTTTAAAGACAGAATTATTGAACATAAATTAGACATTAGAAGGAATATTATGACTAATTCACTAGCACAACATATAAATGAGAATGGTGAACCACATGACTTCACTTTTAGGGTTCTAACTTCTGTTCAAATGTCGATTAGAGGTGGTGACTTGAATAACAAATTAGAGTTAAAAGAATATGAATGGATCGCATTGTGAAAGGCAGATGTGTTTCCTGGTATTAATAAGTTAAATACCTTAAAACCAATACTTAAGGACAGAATGTTATATCTGAAATGATTAAATGAGTAGACTTTGTTCACTTTAAAATTTTAAAATAATATGATGATTTTATTGGCTGTGGTTAATTGAATTATTGGTTCTGGATGATATTTAAGGATTGTAATTAATTCAGTTCTTATCTTGGACTGAGGAAGGGTTGTTATACCTGAAAGCTTTGTTTTACCAATAAATTTTTTACGTTGTTTCAGTTTGTCTTGCTGCTACTGCTCAAATACCAACTCCACCACACTCCAAATCGAAAAAATCACCAATTGGCACGCAGAAGCAGTATTTATTTAGGACACTGAGCATAATACTCTGAACTACCGCCTTGGTTATGCCTTCATAACCAATCTAATCATAAATCCTACATCGTTTAAAGACACAAGCACAAACTCCTTCTCAAATAAGTACACACAAAAATATACATACATAAAATATTACTACAGAAGGAAGCTTGATTTATACTTGTTTGTGACACTTTACATCCTAGGGGAGCTCAGTACTGAGCTCCTTATGAAGTATTTTCTTTAAGTTAACAAAATAATTCAAGGGTTTTATCTTGGAAGTGGGTATGGTTTATAATTTTTGTACTTTTGAATTTTTTATCTGTGGATGCTTATATATTGTGTGAATGCATTTATGAATGCATTTATATATGTATTTACATGTGCATTTATATATACGTATGTTTTTATATATGTATATTTATATATGTACTTACTTGAGTAAGAATTTATGTGCTTGTTTCTTTAAACAATGTTGGTTTTATGATTAGACTGGTTAATTAATTGGTTAAACATTTAAGAGGTTTTATATATAAAGTTTTTATCTGTTTTAGAAACTTTAAACCCTGAAGGCATAAGCTGAGATGCTAGTTCACAGTATTATGTTCCTTGTCCTAAATAAATATTGCTTGTGTGCAACTTTTTTTTTTCCAATTTTTTGTTCTCTTTCTTTTTGCCTGGATAGACCCTGGACTGGAGTACTGAAAAGGCTGCATTGCATGCAAAAGTCTGTGGACAAAGTTGCACCAGTCTTCCTGGGAGCACTTCTGACTGGATGGTGTAGATGGGGACAGATGTTTAATATTATGAGACTTTTTTAGTGGTCTCTAGTTTGTATAGTCATGGGAAGCACTGCAACAACATAAGACTCACGACGGTCATTATGGGAATCTGTCTCCCACACTGGCATTTACCCTTTTTGGATGACATGAAGCCTCACAAACAACAAACAAAAGGAAAAAAAAAACAATGGGGCACTTAGATATCTGAAATGTCTCAGTGAACCAGCAGCGAAGTAGGCATTCAGACTGATGATCAAAAGATGGTGTTCAGACTAGTGGCAAAAAAGTTCTGATGACGGCATGTCCGGACGTCACCTTTATGCCCTATGCTATACGTATGTGTGAGATGTATGACATACCTTAAAGCAACCTAAAGGC
>NC_056728.1:6484420-6634420 GCF_019279795.1 Protopterus annectens | reverse complement strand
CAACTAGTGCAAGGAACCAGATTTGACAATTCTGCCAAAATAAAAGCTTATTCTTGTAGAATTTGAGTTGCTTGTATTGTTCCATACAGCAATAAGATATTTCACATACTAAAAAAAATTATGTACTTACCCGTTCCATGTGAGTTGTTCAACTCACCTTGATTCTTACACATGGGTTCGGAGCCGATCCCTAGGCTCCAAGTCGGCCGCTTTCACAAGCTCGAGGTTATAGAGTAGCTCGAGGCCAAGTCCCTATCCCATGATGCACTCTGCCTCACCTCAGATCTAGTTTGCTGATCCCAACATGTATAACATAATAAACATATAAACATTATTCCAGACGGAGTAAGAAATCCTATAACAAGACCCACCCGTTCTTCAAGAAGCCTGGAGGGAGAAGGCAGGTGGGAATCTAAGAATGAAAGCGAGATGAACAACTTACATGGAACATTATGGTAAGTACATAACTTCCTTATGTGAAGTTGTTCAATCTCACCGTTCATTCTTACACATGGATAGTGTCCCAAGCACCATTCATCTTGGGTAGCTCACGGGAGTATATTCCTGAGGACAGTGGGACCAAAGGAAGCCCTGTCCCCAGAGGCCCCCATCTAGTTTGTAATGCGTAATGAAGGTATGAGACTTAGACCAAGTGGCAGCTGCACATATCGTGTACAAAGGCAGCCTAGCCGTATAAGCTGAGGAAGTAGAAACAGCCCTAGTAGAATGAGCTTTCACGCTGTGCTCTAATAGTTGATTCACGGAGTAATATGTGAATTTTGTGCAGTCAACCATTTGGAAAGAGTAACTTTTGATACTGGTAGCCCTTTCTTGGTGTCAACATGGGAAAACCATCTTCTTGGTAGCCATTACATCAGCACAGAGTGTCCGAACTTCAGGCCCTGTCAAACCCCCATATTTGACTTTTCACCCCGACAGAGTGTTGCTGAGGACTAACCCTTTCTTCCTTCCAAAGGTATGTTCGGAGGCTAATCTGAACCAAACTATTGAACTACCAATTTTCTTCAGTAACCATTCCAACAAGTTGGAGTACATGTTGCATGAACTTGATGTTCACAGGCAGCGAAGATTCTATTCGGATAGAACAAAAGAATTTAGAAAATCAGAACAACTTTTTGTTTTCCAAGACAGAAATTTTAGTTGGCAGGATGATGCAGGCTCAAAAGGAGGAAGAATAATCCTTGATAAAACAAAATTCAGATTCCAGGTAGTAAAAGGTTGTCTAACTGGTGGTCTAAGATGTATGATACCTTTTAAGAAGGCTCTACATAACCTGTGAGGCATTAGATTAGAACCTTTAGATCAGAGGTGAAAATCTGAAATTGCAGCCAATTGAACTCGTATGGTGGCAGCTGCAGCATCTTCATTAAAAAGCTTAGTCAGAACTGTAAAATGCTAGCAATTGGGGTGACATACAGGTCAATATTATTTTGCCAAGCCCAAAAAGCAAATTGCTTCCATTTGCTGGCATACAACTTTCTGGTGGAAGCTTTATGAGAGGATATAAGGATACGCTGTAGCTCCGGGGAAAAACTGTGTGACCTGGCTATGTTGGAAATTGGAGCAGCCAAGCTGTCAATCTGAGGGAATGAAGAGAATGATGAAGAGCCCCTGAAGAATGTGTCAAGAGATCTGGAACGGGGTCCAGAATCCAAGGTTCCTCTAGTTGGTAGAGTCAAAGGATGGGGAACCAGATCTGTCAAGGCCAATATGGGGCTATTAGAATTACAGTCCTCCCCAGGGCTTTGGCTTTCTACAAGAATTTTGGAATTGGTGGAAAAGCATATAGGAGTCCCAGGGGCCAAGCGTGTACGAGAGAATCCCTTGGGTTCTTCCCTAGTGGGGGATTCAGGGCAAAGTAGCTTCTGCATTTGGCATTCATGGGGGATGCAAACAGGTCATAGCAAGGCAGGCCCCATCAGTGGAAAATCATCTCCGCAACATCGTCTTTGAGGGACCACTCATGCGGCATCAGAATGGCTCTGCTCATTTTGTCCGTGATCACATTCCAAGGGATGTGCATCGCTATCAGAAAGCACCCGGTGGATACTGCCCACTGCTAGACTCTCAGGGCCTCTCAACATAAGGGGTAAGACTTGGTTCCCCCTTGCTTGTTAATATATCAGACCACTGACATGTTGTAGGTCTGAATCGCAATCGGTCCCAGAGGAAGAGAGTCTTGGAAATACTGCAACGCCAAAAGTACCGCTCTCATCTCCAGAACAGTTGTGTGCAACTGTGACTCTCTCTCTGACCAGGTGCCTTGGGCTGTTCTTCCCTGAAAAAGCCCCCCTCCACCCTATCAGAGAAGCATCCGTGGTCACAGTGGCTGATGGCAGGGGAAGAACAAACTGTTACATGGTGGCTGGTCAACCACCACTGAAGATCCCTTCTGCATGAATCTTTAATCATTATCAAGAATGACATCGGAAGTTGTTGGTATGACCACTGGGTGAAGAGTAACCATTGAAGTATTCTCATGTGCATATGCCCCAGAGGAACTGCTGTGAGCGTTGCTGCCATAGTACCTAGTAGTTTCAACACTTGAGAAGCTGGTACTTTTTTGTTTGTCAAAATGTCTGATACCTGTTGTCGAAGAGTGACTACTCTATCCAATGGCAATTTTACCATGGTGGTGGTGGTGTCTAAGTCTGCTCTAATAAAGGAGATACGCTGCGATGGTGAAAACGCAGACTTGTCAAAATTTATAGTTATTCCTAACTGAGAGCACAAATTGAGTGTGTGATCCCTGGATTGACATAGCTGATGCCTGGAGGTGGCGGTGAGGAGCCAGTCATCCAGATACGGAAACACACTGAATCCTAGATGCCTCAGGTGAGCCGTAACCACTGCCATTCATTTGGTAAACACTCTGGGGGCTGTTGCAAGACCAAAGGGCAGTGCTCTGAACTGACAGTGAGTGGCTCCCAGCCGGAAACGCAAGTGATCTCTGGATGGTCTGGCCATTTTGATATGATAGTACACATCCTTGAGATGTATAGAGCACATCCAATCGCCCGTTCCTAGAAACCTAAGAATCGATTGAAGCGTGACCATCCAGAACTTCTTCTTTACAAAGGTGTTGAGTCTGCTGAGGTACAAGATGGGCCTCCAGTCCCCTGTTTTCTTTGGAACTAAAAAGAATCTGGAGTAGGTTCCGGATCCTATTTGGTCTGCTGGGACTGGCTGGATGACTCTTTTCCTGCAGTCTTTAAATTTCTATAGCTGCTTAATCCCTGAGACTGGGTGGAATGTCTGGGATTTTCCTTCGTATGGGGGGGGGGGGGGTTCTGAGAACGGAATGGCATAACTTCTGGTAACAATTCTTTGTACCCAGAATCTTTTGTAATTTCTAGCCAGGGGTCTGGATACAAAGAAAAGTGACCCCCAACTACCTCTAGATTAGGACAGTCGGTCCTCCATTTAGGAGCGCTGGCAGGGCTTGCCAAAGAACTGATCCCTGTCTCCCTGGTTTTGCGGACCCCCTCTGCCGCCCGAGTGGCGTCTTCCATTATTACCCCTTCCTCTGTCCCTGGAGGGGGGTTCACTATGTGTGTTCTGAAAAGCTCCTTCTGGAACCACATTTTTCCTCCCTTTTGCCCTTTGGGGTAAGGTCTAGTAGGGGTGGAAAAACAGACTCCTATGGCAGATACAGTCTTTCCATCTTGTTCACACCTAGTGAGGGTCTCCTTGACTTTAGGCCAGAAAAGGGACGAGCCATCAAATGGGGTAATAACGAAGGAAGACTTGAAGCCTTCCACAAAGGAGCATAAGTGCATCCAGGAATGTCTCCTAAGAGCTATTGCTGAACCCGCTGCCCAACTCGAACCATCGGCTGCATAAGAAATGAGCCGCATGGACAAGTTAACTATGGAATTAAGGGTATGGAGTTGGGATGTCACCTTATCAGGGACACCTTCAGCTATAATACCCTGTAGAGCATCTCCAAGCTCTTTAAGGAGATCTCTTTGAAGATGGGTAAAATGTGTCAGATAGTTGAGCGATCGCATAGCAAAAGTCGCTGAACTAAAAATGCGTTTCCCATACCTGTCCATAATCCTGGAATCTCTATTAGGAGGATGGACAGTAGAAGAGGTTTCAGACATCTCTTTCTTGGTGGCCGCCGCCGCCACCACCATGGCATCAACTGGCACTCCTTTGGTAAGGAACATTTTATCCTGTGGCGATGTAATAAATGTTTTGGGCCTCCAAGGGACAGGTTCCACGGTATCAGGAGACACTCACGCCCTTCGAGCAACCAACTCCATTAGTTCATCGAAGGGTGGTCACCAAGGAGGTGGAGGATTGAGACCCAAAAGCCTTCAGAAGCACCGATTCATCATCAGTAGGGCTAATAGACTGCCAGTCACCCCTCTGTTTCAGGACTTCAAGGATATCAGCAAAGGAGATATCCACCGAGGGGGACCGTGGGGACCCTTCTGACTCCTCTAAGTCGGTGTCAAATGTGACAGACTCCTGTGGGGAGTCTAAATGCTTCCTCTTGCAAAGCTTCTTCCTGGGAACCTCATCAGTGGGAGCTACTGGTGGTGTCTCAGTAGAACATGGGTCACCCAATAGGTCTACCTAAGGCTCTGGGGCTCGACACTTTACAGGGACCTGTGATGTAGAGGCAGAAAGCGGCACTTTCGGGGATGAGGAGGAAGGCTGTGGGAGTCTTGGAAGACATAACTCTCCTCATGGCATCAAAGGCGCCACTGTTCCGATTCGAGGAAGTAGCCAGTTTTGAAGAAGATGGCATCCTCCCCGGCGCCGACACAGTGGGCTCCGACCCAGAGGAAGGAGCCGAGCTCATCCATGCTGTAGCTCTGAGCAGAAGGGTCGGAACTGACCTATTGGTTTGACTCTCCCTCCAGAAACGACCAGAGAGTGTTGGCTCCCAGACTCCTCGAACGGCACAGAAGTGGTCTGAGTTGACAGAGCCGATGGCACTGGAACAGGTTTCAGCTCCGAAGGTTCCACAATCATCAGTTCCTCCTCCCCTGGCTCCAAAGGCCCGGCTTGGCTCGAGGGAGGCATATACAGTAGGTAAACAGTCTTCGGCTCCAAAACCAGTTGGGCCGAAGTAGATAATTTGGCTAGTGCTGGATTCTCAAGGAGCCTCTGCACCACGCGGGTCCACATCAGACGAAGCCACCAATTGTAAAATAGGTGATCTCAAAGTTTCAGAGACCAGTTCCAATAACGGGGATCGGCTCCGAAAAACAAGCTCAGTGCTCGGTTCCGAAAACTGCAGAACTGGCGACCGCACCTTCTCAACAAGTCTCAGAGCCGGAGACTTCGGCTCTGAAGAAGCTTTCGAAGATTTTGATCCCTTCGAAGGTTGCGAAGTCTGGTCGGCCTTGTCCAGCGATTTTTGGAAATCTGGTTTTAGCAAACCCCTGTCTACCAGTTTCCTCCTGCGTTCCAGCAAGACCCTGCTGCTAAAAGAATGACAAATGGACTGCCCCCAAACAGTACACACAACTGACATGCAAATCTGTGATTGACATTTTCTGCCCACACTTAGGGCATTTCTTGAATCCAGACTTTGTTTTTCTTTCTCCTTAAGATTCGCCATAATGCAATGCCTAAGTTATCTATGTATCTACATAAACTGTCTAGACACAGCACCACTCTAGAAAAGAATAAACCAATCTAAATAGAATAACTATAGCACACACTAAGAAAATGCTAAAGCTGCAAGAAGCTAACAGCTACAACTATCACGCTAACTCTTAAACTGCAAAAATTTTAAACTACTAAACTTCTAAAGTCTAAACTTTAAAACAGGATAGGGAAGAACTTAAATATGACCAACAAGGGCCTAAGAGCAGCCACTCTATAAAGACAAAAAACTTGTCAAAAAGAGAAAAAGGACAATGCCTAAACAAAAGCTAAGGCTAACTAGCCAAGAAACACACTTATATTTGTAAGAACAAACTAAGTTCACTGTCTAATAGTAATTGAAAAAGGTAATACTGGCTCAAGCTCCACTCTCGACCTCCGATCTGTTGCAGAGGCAAACTAGATTTGAGGTGAGGCAGAGAGCATCATGGGACAGGAACTTGGCCTCAAGCTAGTCTAAAACCTCGAGCTTGTGAAAGCGGCCGACTCGGAACCGAAGGATCGGCTCCGAACCCATGCGTAAGAATGAACAGCGAGATTGAACAACTTCACATTGTTTTATTTAACTATCACAGGAAATATTTTTTTGTCCTAAAAATCTCAGGACATTCACTATTTTTTATGTTTTTTGGCAGGACACAACTACCCAAATACGGACTATCCTGAGCCAACAGGAACAGGTGGCAACCCTATTACTTCTCTGCTATAACTTAGAAGCTTAAATTTTTGTTTGGGTTGTACTTTTTCTTTTCAAGTAATAGACCGATCTGACCCTGCTGCAGTCTCTGATACAATTTCCCTTAGTGCATTTTTAAGTAGAGGCCTTTTTCTGCCAGTCTCTAGGCTGACTTCTTTTTATCATTTTAAATGCTGAGCCTTTTGGTAAAAGTCACATTCGCTATCAGTTCCATTCCTTCACTGATTTAATTTCAGTATTTTAAAAGGCACCTTTTGACAAGACTCAGTAGATTTTGGCCCCTTTTTTGTCTTGTAGCCCTGATTTTTTTTTTGGTGGGGCTACATTTCTGACAGCATATATGTCTAAACCCTTCCTCCACAGCTTTCACAATTCTTTAAACTTGGGGAAATTTTTGATTAACTTATCACAAGGGAAACTGGGCAACCAGAGCTGCAGTATGTAAAACTTTACTCAACAGTCTGCATTTTTATTTGTGTGGCAGGGTACTCCCTTCTTGTCTCTATTAAATGTATCACTTCAATGTTATGCTTTCTAGTTGCTCTATGCTTCGAAACATATTTGTAAACATTTTTATTAAACATGACATTTTAAAAAAATGACACGTACATTTCAAAGAAACTGAAAAGACAAACCATAACAGCCCCTCCTTGTGTTATTTTCATGGAGTATTAATATGTTTTCTTTTTAACACTTTTCATTCACTTCAACATTGTAGACATTGCTCAGTTCCTACCTTCCCTTACATTTCACTCAGCTTCGTGAATACACTTACAAGTATACTGTGATTTAATTAGTGGAATCAATCTTAGCAATTATTACACTTCATACGTTTGCTACTAGCTCAATGACAGAAGACAGACTCTATACTTCTAAACATTAGCGATTCAACACTCAAACACCTTTTGTTTATCAGACTGCAGATTAACATTAACAGCTTTTTACAGACCTAGTATTGCTGTTATTAACTGTGCAATGATGACATGATACACGACAGAACTGCACTGTGTAGTTTTGAACTGAAAACTAACAGGTCATAAATGTATAATTTTCAGACTAATCATTATGGAGTGTTTTTGGTACTGCCAATGCAAGTTAGCGTGTTTACATAATGCTTCACTGCTAACAAATGATTTCTTAAGATACTGAATTTAAAAAGTGAAAGACAAAGCAATGTTAAAATCAGGTTGATGGTGCACCAGTAATAGTTAAAGTTCTGTTTATCATTCTAGATGTATGTACAACTGGAATATATCAGTTTGTAGTTTTATCTAATAAAAAGGTGTTAAAAACAGAAACTGTATTACTCAGTGAAGTCAGTCCTAAGCATTAACAATTACTGATTTCTGCACTGCAAGTTAAAAGAAAAACAATTACTGTACAAAGGTGTCAAAAGACACAATTTTACTTCTTTACTGGTTGAAAAAAAGAAACTGGAAAACAAATTTGTTGCCACATTCTAAAAATATTAGAGAACATACATGCAAAAATATGGCAAATATAATCAATAGATGTATTTGCAGAATATCTAAAACAGGCAATACACACATCTAGATAGGAAAATCTCCAGTGGGAGTTTTATGTGCCTGACAACTAACTCACCTATAGCAAGAACCCTTCACTACATAAACTAAGGTGCTTTTCTGTATTCCTTAGACATGCTTTCTAACGAAATCCAAGGACGACCAAAGCTCGCAGAACTTATTACCTGTTCAAACTCAGAATTCTATACAAGTTAAAAAATAAATTAATTAATAAAACACAAAACAAAAAATAACAAAGAATGCACATCTTCATACCACACAACAGTTTTCATGTACTTACACTTTATAGCTCGAAAGCGAGGAATAAATGTAGGTGACCCAGGCCCAACTTCAAACACATTTCTCCTCCTGCCCAAACCAGGAGAGGCTTGCACAGTGATCTTGTGTTTAAAATCTGTCAAAACACAATAATAAAAAAAACAACCATGAATACTTAAAAGCACAATCTTTCTTTTTCTCAGGTGTACAACATACACAGCTTAATATGTTTCTGTGCTACACTGTCAAGAACTTCTGTCCCCTATGGGTGGCCCTACAAGGTGTAGTCCATAAAACTACCTAAATAGATTGGACGGCGCAGTGGTAACATTCTTGCCTCACAGCAAGAGGTTCTCCAGTTTGATTCTCGATTGGGATGCCTTCTGTGCGGAATCTGCATGTCCTCTCTCTGTTTCCTCCGGGTGCTCTGGTTTCCTCCCACGTCAGATAGACATGTGTCTGGAGTGTTTCTCCCTGGGCCTCCATTGAAAATTGGCTTTGTTCCAAGTCAGACTTTCCCAGTCAACAAATGTTAAGTAAATAAATAAATATGCACCATACAACAGTGTACACTTTAGTAATTACACCCACCTTTCTCATGCCTCATGCACTCCCTGAGACCCCTTGTCTTTTCAATCACACAGATACAGCCTTCAGTGAATCCATATTAACACCCCAGTACCTCATTAGGTACATACTAGCCTACTGGCCTAGCCTTTATTCCTATGGTAGATTTTAGCCGTTATATTTTGTGTACAAATAAGGAGTACTTGATTTTTATTTGATTAAAAAATAATCACAGAAAAAATGCTGCACATTTTATAGTTGGCTATAAATCTATGTATATTATCCACATGATATAGGAGTGCGAACCAGTGCACACACATCGATTGTGTGCGTGTGTGTCTATATACACACACACACACACGTGAATATGTGTATATGCCTATGTATGTAGTGTACACAGTGCACGTCACAATTTATATAAATGAATATGTGTATATAGTAGGTACTTGATGCACATCACAATTACAACTTAACAGTACTACCTGCGTACCTGACATATGCCACTACTAACACCCTAGATATACTCTGTGCGTATAGAGTTCCAAACTTACTTTATCAATAAAAGGCACACAGTCCATCTAGTATGCTATGCTCCCATCTGAACTGCTCCCAGTTTAGCACTGAAGATGTTCCATCACCCATATGTAAAATCAAAACTTCTTACCTGGATACACATGGTTTAGAATATTTCTAGGCAAAAAAAAAAACAAAGCTTCACTCTTCAAAGTCAGAGCTGCAAACAGGTTTCAGAGCAAAACACTTCACTGAAGCTTTTCTTAATGCATCATTGCAGCCTGGCCCCAACATTTCAACAAGACAATTTTCTGGGATCCTATGTCATGAGTTGGAAAGACACTACTGAATGGATATGTCCAGAAAACTGACCAGTGACTACCTATTTTTTTTTTGTTTTTTCAGTACAGCTAAAAACCAAAATCTTTTAGTCCTCTTCCCTAATGGGGTATTCCAAGAATACCAATGGTAATAAGCTAGAATAAACATGAAGTCCCGCGGTAGTGGTGCTGCAGTAGCATTGTCACCTCACAGCAAGACGTTGTCCCGTTCGATTCTCAGCTAGAGCGTCTTCTGTGTAGAGGCATGCGTGAATGGGCGTGCCTTAGTTGAAGGTTGTGCGTCAGGGCTGGTAACTTGGCACGTAAAAATCCACTACCAAACATTAGCGGACCGGAGTTCCGCTGTGGCGACCCCCAACCGGGATAAGCCGAAAGACACAACAACAACAAAAAAAAAAAACATGAAACAACCCAGTTAACAGTCTGAACAGACATTTATAAATACATTAATGGAATTTCTGCAAGAACATTTCTACCCAAATGTTTAACCCACCCATTTTCACCAAAAGGGTCATCTGTTGCCTGTATGGAAGAACATTTTTCATGGCATATGTTTTCAAGGCAAGGTCACAAAATTATTACACTGAAAAAAATCATTATATAAAGATTATGAAAATTCGGTATTATCATTTCAGTTTCTCCAGAACCAATCTATACATATCACCTCACGAGTGTGACTGATGTCTCTCTCAACTATTGCTAAACATTTTCTTTACAATAAAAAGAATGGATTTCTCATGTATACTCATCTTTCTCAGCAAAGTTGAAAATGCCCGCTTTTTTTCATTCATGAGGGAAGAGTCATAGGAAGGGTTATTTGAAACTCTTATAAAAATACTACTAAAACAGAAACATGATGCTGTTCAATATGTTACAGACACTTAAAGAGTACAGTTTACAACATTTAAACATACAATATCTATTTTTCTAGCTGTATCCCAAATTCATTCTTTCTTTCCCAAAAGAAAACTGTTTTGGTATCAGACTACACAGGGTGAATTTGAAGTTAGGGCAATTAAAAAAATAAGAAGTTATGTACCTACCATAACGTTCCATGTTAGTTGTCTTCTCTCGCCTTCTTTCTTGCTTGATGGGTTCGGAGCCGATCCCTCGGCTCCGACTCGGCACTTGCTTTAGCTCGAGAACTCCTTTTACCAGCTCGAGGCAGCCCCATATCCCATGATGCAAGGCAGGAAGTACCCAGATCTCGTTTGTTGACAAAGGGCAATAACACCAAGCATAAACAATACTTCCCAAAGGAAGAAGAAACTTACAAATGGAAAAAGGACCAGGTCTGAATGGTCTTTAGCATTATAGTTTCTTATACAAGGTCTGTCCAGGCCAGGGGAAGGAGGGAGGGTCGCAAGAAAGAAGGCGAGAGAAGACAACTAACATGGAACGTTATGGTAGGTACATAACTTCTTAATGTTAAGTTGTCAATCTCGCCTTCATTCTTGCTTGATGGGACCGCGCCCCTAGCACCTCTATCCTGGGTGGCTCAATGGAACAAACTCTTGAGGACTGTAGAGCCAAAACTGGCTCTGTCCCTGGAGGCCAAGTCCAATTTGTAATGGGAAACAAAAGTGTGAGGAGTGGCCCAAGTGGCCGCTGCACAAATAGTGTCCAAAGGCAGTCTAGCTTGAAAAGCTGTAGAAGTAGCTAAACTCCTAGTTGAATGTGCTTTAGGTTTTGAGCACAGCTGTTTTCCCCTGATAGTATAAATTTCAGTGATGACCGAAGAAAGCCATCTGGACAAAGTCACTTTAGAAACAGGAAGGCCTTTTTTATTATCCGCATAGGAAACAAAAAGTTGATCAGATTTTCTAAATTTTTTTGTTCTGTCCAAATAATATCTAAGCTGACGGTGGACGTCAAGATAATGTAGCTTTTGTTCAGCTCTATCTGAATAGTTAGGAAAAATACAGGAGATCAATAGATTGATTCAGATTGTTTTGAAGCGACCTTAGGTAAAAGGATGGATTAGTTCTCAAAGATACTCTGTCTTTGTGAAAAATCAAATAGGGGGGTCGAACCGAAAGAGCATGAAGTTCAGACACCCTCCTGGCAGATGTAATAGCCACTAGGAATAAAGTTTTCCAAGAAAGATATTTCAGGGAACAAGAAACAGCTGGCTCGAAGGGGGGAAGAATCAAGGATGTCAGCACTAAATTTAGATCCCACTGAGGTGGAGGATTCCTGACTGGAGGCTTTAGTAGGAAAATTCCTTTCAAGAAGGCCCTGCAGAGCCTATGGGACATAATATTATGATCTGCTATCCCGACATGAAAATTAGAAATAGCAGCCAACTGAACTCTGACTGTGGAAGAAGAGGAGCCTGCATGAAAAATCTCTGCTAAGAAGTCCAGAACTGCCTGAACAGGGGCAGTAAAAGGATCAATATTTTGGGCCTTAGCCCAATAAGAGAAACGTTTCCATTTGCTTGTGTAAATCCTCCTGGTAGAGGATTTTAGTGAAGTTACTATGATATCTCTAACTGGGTTAGAGATCAAAGGAAGCCTGGCTAAGGAAGGAAGTGGAGCAACCATGCTGTGAGGTTGAGAGAAGGGATTGACCGGTGCAGCTGACCGGATTGGTGAATCAGTAGATCTGGCACTGGGTCCAGATGCCACGGCTGCACCAAAAGGTGATGATGGAGGAACGGGAACCAAACTTGTCGAGGCCAGTAAGGGCAATGAGAATCAATTTGGCTCTCAAACGGTAGCTTTCTGGATCACCTGAGGGATCAGAGGAAATGGAGGAAGGCATAAAGATGTCCCTGGGGCCTATCCTGGGTCAGAGCGTCTCTGGGGCGATGGCCTCATAGAGGGAAGAGGCTGAAGAAGTCTGGACATTTGCTGTTTTGGGGAGTAGCAAAAAGATCGCAACATGGACGACCCCATTCCAGAAAAATCTCTTCCGCTATGGATTGCTTGAGAGACCAGTCGTGAGGCATGAGAATAGCTCTGCTCAATCTGTCCGCTATAATGTTGGTTTTCCCAGGGATATGCGTTGCTACCAGAAACCGATGAGAGGAGATCGCCCATTGCCATAGTCTGAGCGCTTCTCGACACAAGGGGTAGGACTTGGTTCCGCCCTGTTTGTTGATATACCAAACTACAGACATGTTGTCTGTGTGGACTGCAATTGTCCCTACGGGAAGAAAGTCGTTGAGGGCTTGCAACGTTAAAAGCACTGCTCTCATCTCCAGGACATTTATGTGCAGATGGTACTCGAACGGTTGCCACGTCCCATGAACCATCCTGCCCTGATAATGACCCCCCCACCCGATCAGGGAGGCATCCGTGGTGACAGTGGCTATCGGGACGGAGGTACAAAGCACCTGCCTTGGTGAACCTGAGACGATGTGATCCACCAAGCAAGATGTTCTTTGCATGTTTGTGTCACCAGAATCTGGTGATGCATTGGGAGTTGCTGGTATGACCACTGTGTGAACAGCATCCACTGAAGGAGGCGCATGTAGAATCGGGCCAGGGAAGAAGAGTGATGGCCGCAGCCATAAGACCTAATACCTTTAGAACCATTCTGGCCTGTACCTTCTTGCTGGCCAGAATGATCCTGACATGAGTCTGAATGTCTGAAACTCTTTGTTCTGTAAGGGTAGCTGACATCCGAACAGTGTTTAAGTTTGCGCCTATGAAGGTAATAGACTGGCAGGGCGATAAGGATGACTTTTCGTAGTTGACTGAGATGCCCAAATGAGAACAAAGGTCTATTGTGTAATCCCTGGCTTGTATAAGCTGATGCCTGGTGGTGGCTGACAGGAGCCAGTCGTCGAGATACGGAAACACCTGGAATCCTTGACGTCTCAGGTGAGCCGTGACCACTGCCATGCATTTGGTGAACACTCTGGGGGCTGTAGTGAGACCAAAGGGCAGGGCTCTGAACTGGAAATGACTGGACCCCAGCCGAAAGCGGAGAAATCTCCTGGAGCGTCTGTGAATTTTGATGTGATAGCACGCATCCTGAAGATCTATTGAGCACATCCAGTTGTCCTTCTGTAAGAAGGGCAGAACTGACTGAAGAGTGACCATTCGAATCTTGTCTTCCTGACAGACTTGTTGAGTCTGCTGAGATCCAATATTGGTCTCCAGTCTCCCGTCTTTTGGGGACCAAAAGAACCTTGAGTAGATTCCGGCTCTGAATGGTCTATTGTAACTGGCTGAATGGCTCTTTTGCAGTAGTTTTGCGATCTCTAACTCTGCAATGTCCCTTAGACCGGTGGTACATCTGGAAGGGAACTTGAGGGGAAGGGACTTTCCTCGAAAGGAATTATGTAACCCTTGGATATGATCGACTGTACCCATCTGTCTTGAGTGAGGGAATGCCAGGCTTCTGGGTACAGTGATAATCTTCCTGACTGCCTCCAAGGAGGGACAGCCGGGCAACACCTCAGGGATGCTGAAAGGGCTTCTCGAAGAGACTCCCTGTTGCCCCGATTCTTGGACCCCTCTGCCTCTAGAGCGGCTGTTGTTGTTACCCCTCTGCCTCTAGGGGTAAACTGACCACGTGAATCGGCGTGACTCCTTGGGATTTACGGAACCACATCTTCCCACCCTTCTGTCCTTTGCGATAAGGCCTAGAAGGGGTGGGAAAACGGACTCCAACAGCAGAAAGAGTCTTGCCGTCCTGCTCACACCTGGTCAAGGTTTCCTTCACCTGAGGGCCAAACAAAGCTGACCCATCAAAGGGAGAATTTGTGAAGGACGCCTTAAAGGGATCCGCAAAATCACATAGCCGCATCCAGGCTTGGCGTCTAAGAGCCACACCTGTGCCTGCGGCTCTACCGCTCCATCAGCAGCATAAGATATTAGCATGGAGGAGTTAGCAATGGAATTGAGGGTTCCTAGCTGCGAAGCAATCTTTTCTTGGGCCCCTGCAGCTGTAGGATCCTGAACTACTTCTCCCAGCTCCTTCAGGATATCTCTCTGGAGTCTGGTGAAGTGACAAAGATAATTCAGCAAACGCATAGCAAAGGTCGCTGAGGAAAACATCCGCTTGCACCTATCCATGGTCCTAGAGTCCTTATTAGGAGGATGGACGGGCACGGAAGGATCTGCAAGTTCCTTTTGGTGGCCGCAGCCACCACCATGGCATCAGCGGGGACACCCTTGGTAAGGAATTGTTTGTCACTAGGGGCAGTTATAAATTTAGAAGGCCTCCTAGGGACTGGCTCTACAGAGTCAGGAGCTGTCCACGCCTTCGTGCAATAACCTGCATAAGGGGGTCGAAGGCGGAGACACCCAGGAGGTGGAGGGCCGAGATCCAAACGCCTCTAGGTATACTGACTCATCCTCAGAGGGATTGTTGGTGGGCCAGTTTCCCTCTGTTTCAGAAGTTCTAGGATGTCTGAGAAGGAGACATCCTCAGAGGGGATCTAGGGGATCCCTCTGACTCATCAAAGTCAGTATCCAGTGACAGACTCAGGAGTCTACATGCTTCCTCTTACATCTCCTCTTCCTAGGACGATCTCCCCAAACATCTGCAGAATCCTCGGAAGAGGGAAATTCCCAATGGGGAAACCTGAGGTGGAGGATCTCTGGGTCCTGTAGCAAGAGAAGTGGCAGAGATGTCAACAGGTACAATAGAGGGAGGAGCTACGGGAAGAGACTGCTGACTGATACCAGTGGCCAGTACACTCTTCATCACCTCGAATGCTCCCCTCCCGGGCAGGTCCGAGAGACCCCGCTCCGAAGAGCTAGGAACTCCAGGGGCCACCGAAAGGGAAGTCTCCGAGGCAGATGTCGGAGCCGAGCTCACCAAGGCCGAGGCTCCAAGGGGAAGAGCGGGTTCGGACAAGGGTCCGATGCCACTCACCCCCTCGGAGGAGACCATGGAAGCCCGACCACCGAATCCCTCTAAGGAAGAGGAGATAAGAGTAGGGGCTGAAGGAACAGAAGGGGGTATCCGTCCTCCAGCCGTAGCAGTAACCATGCCCGAAGACTCCAACTCCAACTCCAAGCTCTGGGGTAGAGTTGAAGGAGGAACTGTAACGGGGTGTGGACCAACAGTCGTCTGCTGAGACGGACTGTGTAGCATTTGGGCCAGTACCTGTGACTTGAGCAATCTACTGACCACTCTCTAGGTCATGATCTGACAACCTGGATGACCTTGAAGATCGGCTCCGATGGCTCCGTTCGATAGAAGAGGCGAGGCAGGAGCCGAAAGTATCGGCCCCAAGGAAGGAGACCTCGACCTCTTCCTGGAATGGGTCATCGGAGCCGATATTACTGATCCTGTCGGCACCGATTTCTCGGAGCCGGCAGAACTCGATGTATCGGCTCCAGCCGGAGCCGATACAGCCACCAAAGTAACGGTGTCGGAGCCGATCGGAGCCGACACCGATGCCTGCACATGGGTGTCGGAGCCGATCGGAGCCGACACCGATGCCGTGCGTGGGTGTCGGTCGGAACCGACACCACAGTGGTCAGCAGATTCGGCACCGATAGCCATCGGCCGAAGCTTAGTGGATCCAGAATCGGCTTCCCCGAGCGATCTCGACTCTATACGAGTCGGAGCCGAGGCCACAGGCTTAGAAACAGAAGCCTGGGTCTTGGCAGATTTAGTTGATTTTGTGGGCCGACTTAGCCGGAGAGCCCTCCGGCTTAAGAAGACCCCTGAGAATCAACTTATTCGTCTCTCCTGCAGGACTCTCTGGCTGAAGGAGTGACAAATAGCACAGGAGTCCTGCAGGTGAAGAGGGCCCAAACAGTACAGGCAAGAAGTGTGATCGTCTGTCAGAGACATCTTCTGACAGCACGAGTCACACTTCTTAAAACCTGAAACCCTCTCTTTAGACATGGTGCCTAACAAAACACACACACACCAGTCCAATTAAATTAAAACTAATACCAAAAAGGTATTTAGTAAAAAATACCAACACACACACCCTAACAGGGGGGGGGATGGGATAGGGAAATTAACTGACTAAAAAAATTAAGAGAGACAGGGATTTCTGTCAGAAAAAGTTAAATTTAAAGTTAAACTATCAAAACAAATAGTTTTTAACTAAAAGGGGGCTTAAATGTCACAAATGTGAATTACTTACCAGGAGCTGGTAAAGAGAAGACCTCCCAAGCGAAGCGGCAAACGAGATCTGGGTACTTCCTGCCTTGCATCATGGGATATGGGGCTGCCTCGAGCTGGTAAAAGGAGTTCTCGAACTAAAGCAAGTGCCGAGTCGGAGCCGAGGGATCGGCTCCGAACCCATCAAGCAAGAATGAAGGCGAGATTGACAACTTAACATCTATAGATTTATTCTAACAAGCAGGAGATGTAGCTGAAACAATTGCAGAATTAAAAAGACAGAATTCAGATGAATTCTGGAGGTCACAGATACAGAAAGCAATGAACACTCAAGACATACAGGAATACTGTGTAAAGATGGGCCCCAAACTTCACAGTGGCAGATACACAACTGCATCTTGAGCATGATGTTCTGTACACTAAATGACTACTGTGACTTACAGATGGGAGTTTCCTTGGGCATACATTCATCATCATCTTACCCTGAATGATGCACAGGGATGCATGACACACCTTGGTACTCAGCAGAAGTTCATGTGTTTGGACAAATATGAGCAATATCTCACATAGACATCACTGGTTCTCAACACAAGTGTGTATGTTTCTGTAATACACACACAAAAAAAACATCTATAGCACCTATACTTAAGCATCCTACTGTGGCAGTCACAGGTCACTACTAACAACATGATGTCATGCACATAGGTGCCCAGTAATATGTGCAGCAAGCATCATCCTTCTGTAATGTTGTCTTCATAATAGGCACACTGATACAATAACTCTTTAGAACACCCCTTGACCTGGATGTGGTTCCCCATTTATATTCATAAGCTGAAAAAATGCTATTGTATGCTATGTGCTTCCAGCATCACTGATTGGGATTCATAAAAAAAATGTGGTACTTATGTATTATTGCAACCACATTTCTAACCTGCAATAATTTATAACGTAATCGCGAAACAAGTTCATCTTGAAGTAAAAAGGGGTGTGTAAACTCCTAATTAGTTTTCTACGACACTGGATCTGAAACAGGAACAGGAGTAACAGAAAAATTCCTTTTCCTGGGTACCATCCTTTCCCGACACAACTTAATGGAACTTAGTAAAATCACGGTAGTAATTTGCATGGGTTTTGCACTGCAAAAAGATCAGTGAAACTAAAATATACAGTTGGCGATGCAGTTAATAACTGAAAGTAGTTGTTGGAAATAATAAAAAAGCACTTGTGTCTTAAAATGAAAAGCTTACTCTGAAGCATGCATCTCTCAGATCAATCCTCTCTAGACTGAGATTTCGATTAACATTACATGAAAAGAGGTGGTGCTGGCACTATGCCCCATAACCCCAATTAGCTAGATGTAATCAGGGAAAGAGAGACTACAGGTACAGTTCCCCTTGCAAACATTAAGGGAAAATACAGCCTTGCTTACTATGCTGTGTGCATTTTAATTTTGATCAGGGAGTGTAGTGTGTGTAGAAAAAGAAAGACTCAGTATTATAATTAACATGGTTGCGGTAATACCTCATATGTATATTCATTACATGATTTAACACAGCAATCTTATGCTAAGAGGGATTTCATTTTTATGATTATTTCTCCATTAGGCTGTGTACACTGTAGAACATGGAAGGAATAAATAATACAAACAAGGTGCTGACAGGAAAGCATGGTTGTGAATGCAGAGAAATGTGGTTGCAATAATATGTAAGTACCACAAATTCCAGTTCTTATGCATGTTGGCAGTGCTTGGGCCATTACCATAAAATGGTAATAAGGGAATCTAGTGCTATGCAGGCTCCCATTGGTGAGAACTCCCCAGTGTCACAGTGAGGGGTAGGAGAGGGTGCACGGTATGGTGGCGGACTTGCCTGACCCTTGCCAATAAGAACATTCCTTCCTTGAAAAAGTCTATTTCTGTGCCAGTATGTTGCACTGCACTGTATAAAGTCCAACATACTGGGAGGAGAAGTCCCTTAAGCTATACCATGGAGACTGGCCAATACTGCCATAGTGCTGAAAATAGCTAAGAATTCATGGGTGGGCTACTTAGAATAAGTTAATCAGTGGCTAGTTCACAATGGATCATGATCACACAGGGGGACCCTGCTCCACTGCCCAAAAATGTCCATCCGATCACAAAAGCCTTTATACTCTATTCTGTAGCATAAAAAGTCCTGCATAGTTATGTTAGCCTTTCATAAATGGGGCGCAAACACTTATTTCCTACCAGCATCTACTTTACTTTTTGTAGACAATGTGTGATATATGTTTCAGACTGGAGTTAAATGTTTCTTCTGCCCTACCTCATGAGGTAGGACACTACACAGCTGAAAAAAAAAGGAAGAATTCAATAGTAACATATAATGGCTATCATTCATTTCTGAACATGAAATCTTGGTATTGCCACCCAAAACTTAACAGCCCACATATGCACTTTCTATGTGATGGTTACATTTGTTTGGAATCTAATGAAATGGTTCGACTTAAACTCAAAAGGAAATGTTGCAGTAGCTCAGCAACCTTACTTTATCAGTAGGTAATAACACCCATGTATTCATCACATCAGTTGAGCTGTATGGATGTCTTTTGTGGTAAGAAGTGGAGTTTCCTTTTTTGATAGCCCAAGTTTAGTAAAATTCTGCACTCTCTCTCTAGTTTTCATACTAATTGACATATGCACCTCTGACCAGTACATACTGGAACATCCTGTGCTGATGAGAAGAATACATCCATGTCCTGCGGTCCTCAGTGTGACCTTGTAGTACTGAGTAACCATTAGCTTAAAGACAAACACGAGAAAACGTCACAAGAATATAAAAATTATACACATGCAGGACTTGTACGGAAATCCCTTAAAAGTTACTGGAAGGAGAAGCAGTCCACATAAAAGGGGATGTTGAGAGGGTAACAAGCACCCACTACAGAAAGCCTTCAATGCAATGCAGGTTAACTAACATGGTGAGCACTTATCTTCTGTATCTGACTCTGTAGGCCTTCTGGAGTGGACAACTGCTGTGAAGGATTATAATTAGTATAAATAAATCAAATTTAGGTCAGAGTTGAAGGCAGTCAGAAAGATAAGGGTATGTAACACAGGGTCGTAAAACACCAAAGTGCCACAGGAGTCCTTGTACATGGAATCACAGTTCAAGCAATAGTGCTTGGTGAATGTACAAGCCAATCGCTGAAGAGTCAAAGCAAAAATCTTAGCAAAGCTGTTTTTGAAGGAACACTTGTAGCAGCCCTTAGATGACAGCATTTTACAAAGTGTATTTATCCAGTTAATGTCAAAATGCACTGCAATTAACAATCTATTTAGAAAAGGTTGGCCTAACCATTACCACCCCCCCCCCCCAAGAAAAAAAAAATAACTAGTCTCAGTTCTTGAACTCATGCATCTAAATTCATTTTGGGTAAAACTTCATTTGGTACATCATGCATAAGATACACAGAGGTCTTTCTCATCTGCATTTACCTCTAGAAGGAAGACATGGAGATCAAGGGATTTGGTTAAAAGCAGTTCTGTCAGAACTTTTTATTGGCTTAGCCAAAAAGGCACCTGATGCTTCTGAAAGACCAAAGAATTTTCACAACACTAGGTTAATATTGTGACAACCAACTATGAAAAGTACAGAGAATTTGAATAGTCACTGCAAGATTTTTCCCACATCTAGTTTGCAGTGACTGCAGAGGTAATTGTACAACAGAATGGGGTGTACCAAACTGACCAAAGAGAAAACACACTGATCAAACATGCTTTCCAATCGCTGTTTTTTTTTAGACAGCATTCTATTGAATGTGTTTATTTGAAAAATTAACCAGGACCCAGCTTGCCAAAAAAAAGTGTATTCCAGCAGACAAATGTCAATGCTGTCAAATCACCTATTCAGAATTGTCAGTCAGCAAACCTTTCAATCTAAAAGTTCAAGACCCACGAAGAGACAGAGAGAAGGGTTCCGAAATATACTACTGCGAGATGGAAAAATATTGTTCACATTTCCCCGAATGCACATTACATCAAATGTGCAACCACAACCACCCCAAACACACCTCTACTACTAATAAATATCAGCTCCAAGGTCACTAGCCCATGTTCTCGCACTAAGTTAACATTTTTTTTTTTTTTTGCAGTTCATCAAAACAGTGAAAGCACTCAGCCCATTCACAGGCTGACCAAAAAACAGTCAATAAAAACAACAAATACCATATATATTTATATGTATATATATATATATATATATATATATATATATATATACATACACACACAGAGATAAAGAGAGACAGTGAGAGAAGGGGTCCTCTTAAGTGGGTCATACCTCTCAAGCTCTTAGTACACAAAATAAAACTGTGGGGTAGAACAAAGGCTCAGAATCAGGATATATTTTAAATATTGCTCTTACAACCTTAGAAAGTTAACAGAATGACAGGCTTTGCATTAACACTAATTTTCTAAAGAATATGAAGTCTGAAAATCAAATGTCTGTCACTATTTTGTGATTTCAAACCATAATGATTAGCCAGAAAAATCACAAATTTTAAGAACAGACCAAAACTATAAGGCAAAAATCTTGACATTCTGAGACAATCTGGACAGTTGAGTGGTATGAAGTAGGTGAGGATGCAGAACTCCTGAAAGGAACTGGTTAACCAGCCACTGTGGGCTACAGCTCTGATGTCCATAAGCTTATGATATAAACAGATGACAGCGACAGTAGAACTTTGAGAATATTCATCATAACCAATGATGTTGGAACAGAGTAATCACTGCCACAGACCCTTTGTAAAATGAACAGGATTAGCCACAGGGTGGTCAGTCTTCGAGCCATATCTGAAAGGCAGTAAAACATGCATGGGCAGTACAAGGTTACACTCCTTCTCATGGCAGTCAGCAAGAACATCAGCCATAAAGACGACTGTACTCACATCATCTGTTCGCTTTCTGGTACTTGAAACTCAGAACTTCACCATCAAGTGTACTACTTTTTCTGGTCTAAAGTTTAATGCACGACGACCCACCCCCCCAAAAAAAAAAAAAAAAAAAAACTGCTGACAGCAAAACAGTCTCTACAAGGTAAAAATTACACTCTAGAAAGAGTACATCCTTACCATTACAAATTCACAAACATGCACTGCCTCATTAACTAATATGTAGAGTATAAAAAGGCAGTACCCAGGGAGATGGTCTATGGTCAGACTGAGTACACTAACAGAACTGTACTACATTCATCATAAGGATCACTGCCTACAGGACCTTCATAAGATGAATGTGAGCACCAAACAGTCGGGGGTGGAGTTTGAACTTGGACATGAGAGGACAGTTGTTATATGCCTTTTAGCGATGTGCTGGGAAACTCTGATCTCCTTTTGGAATACACAATCTGTTGAACTTAGAAAGGTGTGTACAGAAATCAAAGTAACAACTTAAAAAAAAAAAAAAAAAAACTATGGGCCCTCTGAAGAGGTCTACAATTGCAGCTGGCAGTTATTACTGTAGTAAATTGTGCCCTCATCTACCTAATCTGGACTGATTGTGACATACTTGTCAAAGTAGATGACAGTTTACAAGCAAATTCGAAAGTGCTTCGTCAGTTGGCAACACTGCTTGCCAGACGGAAAGGAAGCAAACCGATCAGTTTGTATGACCTTCCCTGTGCTACTGATTCAATAACTACATTGCTGGTGCACGTCTGTGGTGGGCACAATCTTCTACCCCTTACACTCACGTTTCGGGTAGAAAACGGTTAGCTGAGTGGATCAAGTAAATTATCATTCAGTTTTCAAAGTAGTTGTGGAAATAAGTTTTTTCTTTTCTTGGAGGATACTTTATGCTTTGTAAAAGATGACAGAAGACTCCCTGCATATCACAGCCTGGAGTTCAAGGAGCGCTCTGGTTAAATTACTACTACTAGGAAATTACTCCTTCAGAATAAATATCTCAGTTCTGCTATACTAGCCCAACCAAAGGAAGACACAGTCAGCTTCTATGTGACAAAATTCAGATACTAGGCTGGGGATATGAGGCATCTAGGTGTGTGAAAACTATAGTAGGCCCCTTTAAGAGTTGTTTAACTGACATGTTAGTAGAAACTTAGGGATTCAGTGGGATGCAAGAAGAGATAACAGACATATGCACACTTACAAAAATGTTTGCTGGGCTTTGTTTAAACAGGTTCATGAGGCAACATGGGATTTAAAGTATGGCGCAAAATCTGGTGCCTACTCCCTTACTCTCATATCAGTGTGAAGACCTATCTCATTTATACAAATGCTGTTGCATATGGTTACTGCAAAGCATACTTGTATTTAAGATGAATGAGTTAGACATAATGCACATTCAACAAAAACCTTTACTAATGTTCTGAGAAGGAAGTAATGTGACAGAAAGACATCATTGCCGGTAACTCCCACTTAAGCATACAGCCATTGTAACATCACTAGAACATGAGACCACATATGTTGCATACCCCTTACTTTAAAAAGAAAGATGCAGTTTAATACAGTAATGCATAATGACTTTAAATATTTATACTATTGGTTTCATACGATACTGAGAGATACAAATAAATAAATAAAATGAAATTGTTTTTGTAAGTGACTAATTTAGAGTCCACACAAAAAGCCCATACACTATGCATAAGTTGCTGTTATACTGGTTTCACAATCAGTTTCTATATGCTGAATACCAAGGAGCAGTGGAATGATCAAGAACTTCAACCCTGCCTGACATACCAACTGATCAGTCTCAATCAGCTGCTGACGCTTCTTAAAGGAGAACTACCAAAATACCAAGTTTTTCTTCCCAAAATGTTATTTTTCTTCCCTGTAACCACATACAGAAAAAAGCATCATTTGGTAATTATTGCAATTGCTTTATGTCTGAACTTACTTCTATTTGCCTTTCTTTCCTCCATTTGTCTCATCATCTGTCACATCACGAAGGCTACCAAGAGTGGCAGAGTAATTAGGTTAGGTCACTTATTTCAACTACAAAGCCATTAAGAAAACAATGGCTCTTAAATAGTATTTAGATTTGCCTTATCAGTCACAGATTGCCAGCATCATACCGCAAATAATGTAGCCTGGAGTCTACACTTAATTTTCTGCAAAAGTGCACGTTTCATCTGGTGTTTTGTTACAGCATTTTTGCATTGCATAGTGTTTTGTTGAGACAAGCCAATGAGTTTGGGAAAGAAAGTAATCATCAAAGACTAATTCTAGCTCCAGTCTTAAAAATTATGAATGCAACATAAATCTCAGCTTAAGTTACAATTATTAATCACAGGGATCAGATTTCTCACACTTGAACACTAAAGTTGTTTTATTACTTTGAAAAGAAGATTTAACTCAGCTACATATTCAAACAATCCTTAAAATGTGTGCATCAGAGATGGCCACTAGCGAAAAGTAAAGAAAGGAAAGCAATTAAAAATGCAGATTGATCCTGACAGTCAAAAGTGCACATTAGCGGTACTGTTGTAAGCTGATATATTAAAACACAGTAAATCATTTTCTTATCCTAGGGATTTCTCCCTGTGCCTCTAAAATGGCATCAGGGAGGCAAAGGCATTGACTGCAAAACAAAATCATGCTACCCACAGCAGTCCCCTTTCAGGCCATTTTGGCGTATAACAAATTACAATATAATATTAACACTTACTTTGATACAGCATTAATAGAAATACAGACAAGCTCAAGATACATTAAAAAACATTTTTTCAGCTTTTGGGTGCAGTTCTCCTTTAACTCTAAACAGCAGTCTACAGTACTAGGTTAAAGACATTTTCAAACAGAGAAAGAGTTGATGTTTTCTTAGTCTCCGATCCTTAACATGGTTAATAAACTCTGTTTCTTCTAGACTAGAATGCTTGATTAAATGATTCCTCCTCCTTCTGTATACGTATTTACATATATGGACCCTGAACAAAATAAAATCAACATTCATCCTTATTCTTTCCCTTTTCTTTTTTTATTTTATTTTTGCAACTCAAAGATTATTTGCTTATCTGTCATATCACATTTTCTTCTCAAAAGTTAATGGCATTTCTGTTTTCAGAATACCACTAAGTATGCATTTCTGCATACCTCTCTCAAGTTTGCCTCACCAAGGAACAGTCCTTATTTTGAGTTTTAAAAATGCCATGTTCTTAACAGTTCCACACAGAAAGGGTCAGTCACACAGTGTTATTAATTTTTTAATGGTAAATACTGAATCATATTAACTCATCTAAAGATATTTTTTACATGATATATTTTTAACCATAATGTGAGCTTCTTAGCTGAAGTCATTAGTTATGTGCTCCACATTTTATCAAATTTTTCCATGTTATGAGACGTAGTATACCGCATGTTGACAGAAGTTTGACAGCTATGGCTTCCAGATATCATACCATCAAGAAATGTGCAGGTGAAAGTATGTTGTAGTATATCTTTGTAGTTCAGAACTGAAATAAAGCAATCCAAATGTATGAACTTATCACATTTGTTCCAATTGACCAATGTTTTGTAGATAACTAGAACTTGACATGGTAGGTCTATAGTCCACCATCTTACAAAAGACTTCTTGGCTCATGAATTCACACAGCTGTACTAGTACTACTACTGAATGCACAGAAGATACATACACTGTTTTCATCCAAGTAAGATGCACTATCTTTAGCAGTGTTATATCTTCTTTCTGTTTCTGATTTCTAAACATACTGCAAATTTTACACCTTTGAATCAACTGTTCAACATGCATAGATGTCTAATATTTTTATCACTTAAGACAAAGGTAAACAAACAATAATATTAAAAAAAAAAACATATTAATGTTTCCAGTTACATACAGTCTACATCACATGTTCTTTTTGATAAAAAAGGCAACAAAAACAACTTCAGAAGTAGTGAAGCATGAAAAAAGACAGAATCGGGTACTAACCTAAGTGCAATTCTGATGGCAGGCAGTACATGTACACTGCAAAGTCAGACAAGAGAACAGGAGTTATGATAGGCATTCAACAACCTTTACTGAGTTGTGCTTAGGAAGTCACATGGCACACAGATCCAGCTACTGGCAATTCCGTTTTAAAATTCAGCTACAACTGACATTATAATACTAACACAAGACCTCATTCAATCTGTACTGCACTCAGCAATACTGCAAGTGAATATGCAGTGGAGGTAAAAAACATGTTTAAGGGATTAGACCTTTTAGCTAGAGCAGATGATTAACTAGACAGGAGTTTGTGATATTATCCATAAGGTGTCACCAAAAATAATTCAAATACCAAGAAGATTAAGTAGGTAAATGGCAGCACAGATGTGCCTAAGAACAGGACAGCAAAAGGCAGTAGAGACATGGAAAATATGTCAAACTGAATACATAGTTTCTGAGAAAAGCAAGAGGTACACAATTAAATGTGCAGTGCAAATAACTAGAAGATATGATGGGAAAGACTATAAATGTCTTTGAGAACTGCAATATTAAATTAAATTTCTAGGAAAAAATGAGCATGTTAACAGACAAACATGAGAGAAACAGAAGTTGGAGATACAAAGAAGAAATGTATGCTGCAGAAGCTACTGCCAGACATCCTGAAGAGTGAAATTGAATGGGCCCTAGAAAGCCTTGCTATAACAAGTCTGCAGGAAATGACTGAATTCCCCCTGAATTCTTTAAAATCCTGCATATTTTTTTAAGGAATGTGCCAGCAAAGTTGGAAAACAGTGGTCATTGCACTGGATGAAGTCAATGTATATTCCAGTCCCCAAATATGGACAATGCTAGTTGAGTGCTCAACTTACTGAACTATCCCATTTGTCCCAGCTGCTAGTAAGTAATGCTCAAGGTCCTGCAAGCTAGACTCCCAACTATATAAAAAATGAAAACTGCCAGACGGAGAAGCTGGTTTAAAAGGGGCAGAGGTACCAGGGATCAAATTTCCAACATCTGCTGGACAACAGATAATACAAGAGAGTTTCAGAAAAATATTTGCTTCTGCTTTACTCACTACCCTAAAGCATTTGATTATGTGGGCCATAACAAATTGTGGAAAGTTCTTGGAGAAACTAGGATACCAGGTTACCTTTTGGCTTTCCAAGTAATTTGTATTCAGAACAAGAAGAAACAGAACCAAATACAGAATAATTAATTCATTCAAGATTGGTAAAAAATGTGACAGAAGCTGTATACTGTCAAGCTACTTATTTAATTCATATGCTAATTTTATCACGTGTAATGCTAGGTTAGCTAAATCAGATGTTAAAAGCAAGATTGTCAGGACAAATAACTTCAGCTATGCAGATGATGCAACTCTGATATCAAAATGTGAGAAGAGTTAAACAGACTATACAGTATGGGCTGGGATACATTCTTTGTACCAGGGGCAATGACAGAGGACTACGGAGGACAAGACATTTTAGGGCTGTTTTTTACTGCTGTCTTGTAGGGGAGTATAAGATGAGTTTTTATCTTTAACCTGTTTCTCAGCTTGGATTTGTAGCTGTCCGAATATTTGCAGAGGTTTTGTCATTTTACTCTTTTGCCAGTTAATCCGTGATTTGTCTATTTTTTTTATAAGGAGTTTGTATTGGTTGGTGAGGCATGGAGTATGATTGTTTTTAATTCTTTTTTGTACACTGTGGAGCTAAGGTGTTAAGAAGATTTAGAAATGCTGTACTGTAGAATTCAACTATATCACTTAATGGGAGTCTTTTTAGGATGGACCAGTTAACCGCTTTCTGAGCTTCAACGAAAGACTCTTTGGAGAAACTGGAGAGACTATGGGTAGTTTTGAGCTCCTTTGTTAGTTGCGTAATATTCCTGAAGGTATAAACTGGCAGGTGGTCACTTGGTGCAATACGGAGGATACCTGAGGAGGTAAAATTAGTTGGGTTGGTAACTAGAATCCAGTCCAGAATAGATTGTTGGGAGTTATTTTTGCCATATCTTGTTTGTGTATTAATAAGTTGAGTGAATCCCACGAGATTCATGCTGACTGCTTAATTTGCAGATAAAGTCTGCCAGTCAATGTTTACATCACCCAGGAGGACAAGTTCATTTGTGATTGCATCTGCTACACAGGATAGTATGTTTTCAAGTATCAGAATGTTCTGTCCTGGGGTGATGTGTAGCACAACAATGCATATGTTCTTTAAATTTTAGGCATGAGATTAGGATTTCTGTTTTTACAAATGTTGGGACTGTGCTTGTGTAAGGAGTTACTGAGAAGATTACAGCTATTCCAACTGCTTTTTGTGTATGTTCTAGCAAGCCTAATAGTGTCATAACACCAAGAGGTGGTAATTTTGTATATTTTTCAGGTTTTAGCCATGCCTCTGTTAAGATATCTGGGTTATGTTGAGTCATCCAGGCATCAAAATCTGTCATTTTGTTCCATATGCTTCTAAAATTTAAAGTGACTATTTTTAAACTTTTAGGGTGTATTCTTTGCTTTGAGGTTTGGTTGGTGTGGATTTTACCACAGTGATGTATGGTGGAGAAAGATGATTTGTTTATTATGGCATTTTTAGCAGAGATGGGGAATGTACTATCTTGACACTGGGACATGAATTATTTGTTGGTATTTTTGGGTTACAACAGTGGAATGGAGTTATGGGAAATAAGCTTGAACACATTTTTGAATAGCTAGTGGGAAGACGGATGATAGGGTTGGATGAAGTAATGGTCAAGATATGCTTACTTACTACTACTAGTACTGGTAAGGATGTTAGGAATGAGATATGGCTGAATAAGGTGCTACAGGAGGAGAACAGCATTGTTAGTGCTGTAAAAGTCTTAGTATGGTGTGCTTAGTTAATGAACAGCAATAACTTTGTGGAGAATAGGTAGGTTTTGATGGGGAGGGACCAGAGTGAAATAGAAGGAATTTAGAAAATAATTGGGTGGGGATTGAAGTGTAGTTAGGCACAGAATAGAATAAGTAGAAGATGTGGAGTAACAAAGGTATAAGTGTAGATGTAGTGGGGGTGGGTGGGAAATGGTGGTAGGTTAGGGGACCAGAGTGAAGCCCGAGCACTGCGAGGACTGAATGGAGCAGGTTGGTGCACAGTGGAGTCAGCACCCGGAAGGCAATCTGTAAAGCTGCATTGAAACAGGAGGTAAGACAAGTCCTGACAACATTAAAGGCAGTAACACAAGCTGCTAGATTATTGTTAAGATACACCCAAGTTAACTCTAACAGGCAGTATTAGTGAGATTGGCTTGAAATGAGGCTATAGTAGCTGCAGAACAACTGAGATGGGGGGACAATCAGGTACTTCAGTGGAATGCAGTTACTCCCCGGTGGTTTTTCACCAAAAAACAATCAATTAGGTAGCACATTTGTGGTACAAAGACAAGGTCTTTGAATACTAACTACTTCAGATTGAGTCACAACATTTAATTGTTATGGGCCTTACTTACTTTTCTAGTGAAATTTTACACTGTTAGAGTAAAATATGCTG
This sequence comes from Protopterus annectens, assembly GCF_019279795.1. Taxonomy (NCBI): domain Eukaryota; kingdom Metazoa; phylum Chordata; order Ceratodontiformes; family Protopteridae; genus Protopterus; species Protopterus annectens. The sequence goes on along the minus strand of NC_056728.1, from coordinate 6,605,363 downwards.
GAGTGTTAATTTAGCGACACCTTAAGTAGTATACGTACTGTGGATGTGGCTGGGGGTGTCACTCCAGCAGATTTAACACCACTGTAGAGAACAAAATGATGCAGAAGTGAGGGAAAACAATATATTTATTTAATCTGATTCTTGGAAACTGCCTTACATGGGTTTTTAACTGAAGATATTTCTCCTTTTGCATCTGGAAAGAAATAAATTCAATGGTATACTTTCCCTTGGTAGCGACAGTGTCTTAACTTTTGCAGCAGGAATTGTCAGAGATACTATGTGCTGAGTACACTGGGGGGGAGACTAAAATAATTAGGATTGTTTGGTGGTTGAGCTGGGTATATAAACTACTCTTTGTCTATGCTGCATTAAGTAGAGTTTGGTCAACATAAGTACTGCACTATATTTCACAGTTGTCTGTTTTATAGCCTTTAACCTGGAAATTAAGGCAGCTAACAGGAGATATGTCTAGGTATGCAAGTCTGGGATTACTAAACTGAGGCGTGTTTCATCTTTACTCAGCTGCATTGGATAGGAAGTTCTGATGTGTGTTGCCTGTTGGCAACTTGTCATATTATGACATAGGTTACTTACGAGTAATAAGTGATTTATTGCTGACGTTAATCTAGACAACTGCTGATATCCTTTTTTATTGTGAATCTTGTTTTGCAGGGAAAGAAATTTCTTCAAAGATGTTGACGAACTTTGTTGAGGGTGTGGTTTTAAAGGGAAAACAACACATAATGTATATACAAAATAATTGGCAGCAAAACATTGCATGTTTGGGAATGTATTGATGTGTTATACATTTGTGTGACATGTTTATTATGACCAATATATTTTATGTATGCACAAATGCATAAATATATATTTTTTAAATTTGATACACATTTCATTTTGTATATTACTGTATGTTCTCTTCTGCCCTTGTTATTTTGTAATGGAATTAATGATTCCTTGTTTCATTTTTGGGGGGGTGGTTAATTTTCTCTCTGAGGATTTTATATTGCTTTGCATGGAAAACATTAATTTGCCCACATAATAAATATTAATTTGTATTTGAAACTGGTAATGTTTGTGGTTTTCTCCTAATGAAACGTGTGATGTGGCTTGCAGTGAATATGGTTAATGTATTTCAAGTTTTTTTTTCTATTTTTGCTTTCTTTCTTTTGGAGGGAAAGTGACTGAAACTATATATGTTGCTGTTTTGGAGGGAAAGTACGTATATTTCTTTTATGAATAGTTTTAATGTTTTGAATGAGAAAATATTTATCATGTTTGAAATAATTAGTTGTATCCAGTTGTGGCTCTGTATTTACTGTTACACTCACTGACATATATAGTGATAAATTTCTGGGGATGTCCTTTTTCAAATTTCTGTGACTAAATAGTTCAGTTCATTTGCTAATAGTTAATTAGTTATGATGCATAATGTTATGTCATATGATTTTTTTTTTTTAAATTGAAGGCTCTAGTGTTAGCCACGCATGTGACCTGTCCTTTTAACGGACAGCTGAATTCTGCGAGTCACTTATGTACTACGTATGTATTTATGTAAACTGTTAGATCACCTGCTTTACTAACTGCAACAATTTAATATGATCACACACAGTATTTTATATTGCAACTATACTCAGATTATTTATTTTGAAAAAGAAAAAAATCTCTTTCTCTGCCCAAAGTAATGGTGTGTACTGGAGGTCCTCGAGTCTATGTCCTTTCTGGGTTACGATGCCTGACACTACTACTTTATTATGTAATGGATGGATTGTGAATGAGTGTGTATGTTAGTGATCAGGTGACTGTTAGTGTGTTGGAGGGAAACAGCGAGAGAGAGAGAGAGTGTGTGTGTGTGTGTGTGTGTGTGTGTGTGTGTGTGTGTGTGTGTGTGTGTGTGTGTGTGTGTGTGTGAGTTTTTTTTTTTTTGTGAGACTGTGTGAGGTTTTTCTTTGTGTGACTGTGTGTGTGAGACACTGATAATAAAAGGAGAAGAGCAAGTAGGACTAGAGGAATTATTTATGTTACAGGCTTGGAAATAGGACAGGAAAGTTGTCAGTCATACTTGCACACATTCTCTTACATTCGCTCACATTCACTTGTGTGTGTGTGTGTATATATATATATATATATATATATACATACATACATATACATATACATACATACATACACACACACACACACTATATGTTTTGGAGAGAGGCACAGATTATAGTTGTCTTACATGCAGGAATGCTACTTTCACTGACCTTGACTTTAGGTAAACTGGCACCCTATGTGAAAAGGCTCCATGCCCCCCCCCCCAAGATCATTCTTCCCTATTTTTTAATCACAGTTTATCTTACTCTTTTCCATTCTTCATTCATTCATTAAACATGACTGAAGCAAGACTGCAGTCTGACAATTATGCAAATGTTTGCAGTAAGTTTTGGGTTTGGGGCATACCTCCCAACCGCACCGATTTACTCATTTTTTACCAAGTTTTGGGGTCCAAATGAAGAGGTACCAAATTTCCCAAGTGGCACCCCTTCATTTCTGATTTTTTTTGCTTTGTTTTCTTTTATTTTTTTTAATTTATCTCGCTGTTGGAGCTGACATCATCACATGCGCGATGACGTCAGCTCAGTCAGGGCTACCAGCCAGTTGGAATTGAACTCAAGGAGCTCACATAATTTCTGGCTGGCTGCGAGCAGGCGGGAATTAAACGGATAGAGGCAGCAGCACTAATGGCAGATTCTGTACGGGCACTGCATTTTGTTTTGCTGCCGAGAACAGGCCGGCTGGCTTTGCTTTGTTTTTATTATTTTTGCTGTCAGTGCCTGCCGACTTAAACAGTTGCAGGCCTTTTTTATTTTTGCTGCCTTGCTGCCTGTCGACTTAAACAGTTGCAGGACATTGCTTTATTTTTTTGCTGCCGAGAACAGGCTGGCTTAAACGGTTGCAGGATGCCATGGCAGGCTGTGAAAATGGGATGAAGGCACTTGTGGAATTAAGTAAGGAAACAAAGCGTGCGTGTGTGTGGTACTGACAGTTTACTGTACTAAGTATTGCAACTAATTAGTAACTGGAGGTGTTAAAGTTGAGGTAAAACGTTTTAAGGTTATCTGTGTTGGAACATAAAACAGAAGGTATAATTTGGAAGGTGACTGAATTTTAACTAAGGGGCATACCTTTGCAGTAGGATTGATAGCAAAGTGGCTGAGGATGGAGGGACTTTTTAATTAACAGGACTTAAGGGGGTGGATGTGGACAATGACTGTTTACGTAGCCATACCCTTTCTAACAGCTGTACATCAATTAATCGTTTTTTTTTTTCCCTTCACAAAAGGAAAGTAAATTTTCTTTTGCTATAATTTTGAACTTTTATAACTCCAGTGAAAAGTCATACATAGATACACACCATGTCCTTTCAACACTTATTCCGTTTCGAGCGACAACAAAAACTTGCTGTACACTATGAATGAGCATATGTAACACCTCTACAAAAATATTAGTACTGCAGTGGTCTACTAGTGATTATTTTTGTGTGGTCTACTAGTGATTATTTTTGTGTTAAGTAACCATGGTCTTTTCATTGCTTAACACTTAGTTCACTAGGCACCACGTTTCTAAGCTGATGATTAATACTAAAAGACGTTTCCACTGCTTGGATAGGTAAACAATATGGTGACTTGCATTACGGGCTGTGAGCACTGTACTTGCGCCTGCTCTTTAAAGATAAAAAAAAATTATTTGTTGGGATTTGGAAGAACCAGACAGAAATTTGCAAATCACTCTGACATTATTATTTGTGTTGCTGAGTTTTACAGACAGTCCTAATGGAACCAGCTACTATGATCTTTAACTCTGACTCATGCAGAATCTAAAATGCTATTTTAATAAAAATACTGCAGTTAGCTGCTACTTTTGTTACAGAAATGGATAAAAATTACACCTCTTCGGAACACTACACTCCAATTCAGCTTTATAAAAAGTGTATTTAGTATTGACTTTGAAATGTTAGGCAGTAACATTGCGCTGTACTTCCCTTCAGGAGAAAAAGAGAGTCCCGAAAAGATTATGTTATTTAAGAAACATAGCAACACTTCCGCCTATGTATAGAGCTACTAGAGTTAACGGTTGTATATAAGTGTTGCACAGAGGGAAAGTTGCTGAAAAGCTGTGTACTTAAAGAGTTAACACCTACACCTCCCTTTCTAGCACCGAATCACTGTTTCGTGTTATTGTAGTGTGCACTGCAGAGTTGGTTTTGAAGTGCGATTATACATAGGTCTGTAGCAGAAGGCATTCACTTGCCCACGACTGAGTAATTAAGCGTGTGTGATTTGCCATGTGTTGTTTACCTGGTTATAAGAGCTGTACATTTTTTATGCAAAGTATAGCAAAGAGAAGACTCAAATCGATTTTATACTGCACCTGTCCAGGACGTGAATTTAATATATTCTGCTACTTTTTGCAGTTAGAAGCGTTATTTAGTCAAGGGCATGTTTAATCTTGTTGACCTGAGAAGCCTTATTACATTGAGGGCTTGTTGAAAAAAGCTACAAACAGAGGTTTCAGCAAAAAATGATATTCTGACAATGTAATAAAGTATATGCATACCTCTCAAGTGTACCTCATTAAGAGAGATGTTCCTTATTTTGGGTACTAAAAAGTCCATATTCCTCAAAGTTCCACATTGAAAAGGTCTGTCAGATATTCATTGTTGGGGATTTTTTACACCGATCTACATGGTTAAATAGTAGTGAATCATAATAATTCATCAAAAGAACTGCTTATAAGTATAAAGTAACACATTTGAACCATCCTGTGACCATTCTAGTTGAAGTTATCAGTAAGCTGTTAGTAAGTGTTCCACATTTTGCTCATTTACTCCACATTATGGGTGGCAGTGTTCCACATTTTGGAGAAGGAGGGTTGAGAGCTATGAGTATTTGGTTAGTTGTTGATAGTGGATTATAGTAGAAATGGTGCTATTGTTTTAAAGTCAACAATCTGTGACACTGATTAGTAAGTTGAGATGTTACTTATACAGGTGTACAAAACATTTATTTGCTTATCTATTGACATTTGATTACGGCGAAAGCCCGACTGGGTAGAAGCCCATTTTCATCAGAGGGCCAGGGAGAAAAGCTCCAAATTATAGGTTCATAGGTACTAGGCTATTGGCCCTAGGTTCTATATAAGCCAAGCCAAAAAGATACCCTAGTTTTCGCCACCCAAGAAAATTATTTTCCTGTGCCCCTGTCGAGCAGAGCCACAGAAGTGATCTCCAGGGTGAATTTCCTATCTCCCATCCAATCAAGATTTTTCTTGAAGAGTGCTAATGAGGACCTTTAAGAACTTTAATTTTACAATCTTCAAAAATTAAAAACATCTGCAATTTAAATAATGATATCACATTAGACATAGCATAAAAAACACTGGTTAAGAATCGATACAAGGTATATGACAATCATTTAATATTTAGAGAAATTTTAGGCAGTTTGAAAGTTGGTATCCCATAACTCCATTGGAGTTGGTGGGGTTAAGTAATTATGTATGCAAATTAGATGTTAATCAGCGTACAGATTTGTACCTATTTTTCATGGGCCTTGTCCAGATTTTTGATGTTTCCAGGTTGAGAGGTATGGTTTGGGGGCCATAGTGGTTCTAGATGCACTGAAATATATTTATCAAAGCTTTGCATCCATTAATTGCTTGAACAAGAAACAATCACAGAACAAAATTCAGTCATACTCAAACTTTGCTTTTTTCTGCATCCTTTCAACACATCCTAATGGACCAAGGCCATGGTGTAATAGATGTTTTGAATTATATTTTACATTTTTTCCCAACCGTTTTGATACGATGATGACCTGAACAAAAATCATGTGTACTGAATAGAAATTCAGTGCTACTTTTTTTCATTTCAGGGAAGAAATAAATTGTATGAAAGTTTTACTGTTTAAAGCTGACCAAACACCAATTCACAATAAACCATATACAAATACTTTAAGGATACATATGTCATATCTTGGAATACTACCTACTTTCCCAAGACCCACCTCAAAATAGGTAATCACTTTCTGTGTAGAGTGACCCTACAGGCATTTAGTTAGTCTATGTGCAAGACCATCATTGCCTTGAAATGCAGCACTGACTTTTATCATAATGCAGTGAAATACATTTTGGCAAGAGATCATTTTACTAATGACTACTCATGTTTTACATGTGGAGTAGGTATATTATATCTTTTGCAAATTTGTTTATACATCTGCTGCGGGTTCAGGATGTAAATGTATATACTAGTTTTATTTAATCGCCTTTGTTTGGATTAATGTGGTATTACAGAAAATTAATTTTTTTCAGCAGTGGGATGCACCAATGGAAAACATTATAAAGGCAGTTGGCATGCCCTCTCAAAGAACCCTGAAAATCAAAAACTGCAGATTCAAGCAGTGTTTGCCTACTAAGCACAGTTTTTTTGTGTGGGGAGCACTTTGCTGAGGACAAGTTTATAACTTCATAAAGCTTAATGGAGTCAACTGCATTCAATTCAAGGCATTGTCGCCTTAAGTCAGATGCTATACCAATGTCATTCACCTTCTTATCTCCATTTTGAAGAGAGCAGGAACTACTGTGCAAAGGTGTAACAAGCTGCAGGTCAGATCACTGATGTGTTAATTCAGACATTTTTCATAGCAAGACACAGTAATGAATGGATATACTTTGCAAATTGTAAATGTTTTACTCATCATCTGCCATGAGTGTGTTCCAAATGGTGGAAGAATGTTATGGATAATTTAAACTTTCATTGAGCTTGTGTTTCTGTTTATCATATTATTTCAGCTTTAAGGTAACAATAAACTATAATTATGTAAATGTTTGCTATTTTACATCATTAATTTTTACTTTGCAATTCTCAATTTTTTTAATTTTTTCCCCAGTGTGATGCACTAAATGTTAGATTCTGTATCAAGTTTGACTGTTAAGCTACAACATCACATGCCTTAACAGATGATACCGTAACAATCCAGGAAATAGATCTGGTAAGAAATAGAAATCAATGTTTCATTGTGAGTTTCTTCATCAGACATGACTAGCTTTGTACACCCAACTTGCTTACTATGTGATAAACCAATCAATCTGCAATGCTGGGATTCAAACAGCTGAGCAGGTATACAAAATTCATTGTACATAGCAGCGTTTCAGTACTAATATTATATGTCATGCTTTTTCTCAGGTTTGTATGTATTTTTATTGCAAGAATGAATGATACCTATCAATGGTCTTTGCTTTTGCCAGTGTAATTTTGTGTAACTCAATGTGCTGTACAATTATTTTTAAATATTGATTCTCACTTTTTATCCATTCCAATTAGGTGCAGAAATACACATGTTCAGACTGATTCAAAGTACCTCCTAATTGTTCAGCATCACAGAAGTGTAACACTGACCTCACTTAAGCATGTTGACTGTGCTGTACACGTTCAAATGTTTTCTTCTGCAGTAGAGATAAAAATGCATTTCTATAGACTATTTCCACTGATCTGTTAAGTGAAGACACTAGTAACAGAAATTATGTCACAGACTAATTCTGATAATATATGTCCAGCTGAAGAAAGTGATGTAATCTAGATAACGATCCAGACTGGACTGCAAGAGATCAGAGATCCAGAAGGAAATGAGCATCAGAATTTGACAATTCAACTGTACACGAAAGTTAAGTACTTACAGTAACAGATCCATGTTGTCTCTCTCTGATTCAACCTGTGAGTTATCGGATCTGACTCAGATACAAGACTAGCCAAATCCAAAAGGAGTCTGCTCCGCCTCCTCTATTCATAATGCCTTGCCCTAACTGACAAACCTCAGAATGAGTTTGCCCCTCTTCAACAAATAGTTCTACTGTCAAATTCCTAACACCAAGAACCCTAAAAAAGGAGGAGGGAATAGCTCTCTGACCTGGTCAATCAAAGGATCAAGAGAATATAACACAGAGGGGAGTAGTTGGGTGGGATGGTTGAACCGGACAGAAAGACAACACAGATCTATTGTTATGGTAATTTGGATACCTTTTTTATCTGATGTTTGACTTTTCCATCTGATTTTAACCTGTGGGACACAGTCACTGGCCACAGTACACCCTAGGGAGATCCTAGGAGAGCACATTCTGCAATATGCTAGAACCAAAGAGGCCCTAGACCTCAAATGAATATACAATTTGTAGCGAGACACAAAGGTTTGAGGACCCACCAGAGTAGCAGTGTCACAAATATCATCCACAGAGTGGGCTCTTTAAAAGTTCCTTATATTTAATTTAGTTAATTGATTAATTAATCAATTATGTATTTTGATGACATCAGAATGTATGGTATTATATAATGAGTATGTTAAAATGGCTTTTTATCTGAAGAAGTTTACAATTTGCCAGTAAACGAAAGTGCTAATTTATATTTACATTTGCCAGTGTGGTTTGTCTTCTTTTTCTTTTTGTTTCATCCACAGAGTAGACTTGAATGCTAGTTTTCCCAAATGGGCTTTAGAGAAAAACAACTGGCTGGACTTCCTGAAAGGCAATGTCCTATCCAAATAGAATTGCAACTGTCTACAAAAGTCAAGGCAATGAAGAAAATATTCACCTTTATGTGAAAACTTAGGGAAGAACACTGACAAGTGGATGGCCTGATTTAAACTGTTCTCTGTGGCCACCTTAGGCAAAAAGACAGGATCCATTCTAAGACATGCAAACTTTGTGAAAGATCAGGTATGGAGGTAGAGGGTAAGGCCTGCAATTCTGACACCCACCTGGCCTAAATAACAGCCACCAAAAGTGTCTTCCAAGACAACAGTTTCAAGGAAACCATGGCCAACAGATCAAAGGGAGGGCCAGCAAACAAATGAAGCATAAAAGGCAGATCCCATGGAGGAATTGGGTCCTGGACAGGAAGGCACAATAAAAAGGTTCCCTTAAGGAAGGCCTAAGAAATCATTAAAGCCGCTACTGGTGTAATGTCTTCTACCAAAGTGAAAATTAGAAATGGCTGCCAACTGTAGCTTAATAATGGAAAAAACAGATCCTGTATGAAATAAGCCAGCCAGGAAATCCTGTATGAAATAAACCAGCCAGGAAATCAAAGACCGCTTCTACCGGGTGCGGAAAGGGATCTAAACCTCCTGAATGAGCCCAAAGGGTGAAATGGCTGCACTCAGGAGCATTGAATTTATAAGCAGAAAGTTTCTGAGAAGAGGACAAAATGTAAAGCACTCTGTGTGAAAGCTTGGGATCTCTGGCCATCGAGAGAAATAGAATACAAGTGGAGTTACCTTGAGCACCGGATGATCTGGTGGGTCCAGTCTCGCTGTATGAAAAATCAGATCCAAAATGAAATCCAGAACCCACAAAAGGTACTTCAGGAGAGGCCAAAGAAAAGGGAACCAATCCTGTCAGGGCCAATATGGAGCAATGAGGATTACAGTCGTTCTGCAGTGAGCAAAGTTCTAAAGGAAATTTATTATTACCACAGTGGGACTATAAACATACAGAAGATCCGGGAGCCAAGCAGACAGAAGAATGTCTCTGGATGACTGTCCCTGTGGAGGAACTACGATACAACTGCTGCACTTGGTGGTGGCTGAGGAGGCAAACAGATCACAACATGGTGTGGCCCAGAGCTGAAAATTTTGAGTGGCAACCCTCAGATTTAGGGATCATTTGGGAGGAAGTAGAATGTCCCTGCTCATGCTATGCAAAAATGTTAAGACGTCCCTGTGATGTATGCTGCTACCAGAAACCGTTGAGAAGAAACTGCCCACTGCCAAACCTTCATGGCTTCACGACAGAGAGGATATAATTGGGTTCCTCCCTGTTTCTTCAGGTACCAGACAACAAACTGTCCATCTGTACTGAGATCACACACCTGGGGAGGAGGTCCTGAAAGGCCTACACAGTAAAAGGAGGAGCACCCTCATTTCTAAGACACCGACAGGAAGACTGGCCTCGGTCATAGATCAAGTTTCCTGGACAGTCTTCCCTTTGAAATACAACCCCCACCTGAGAACAGAGGCATTCGTTGTGACTGTAGCTTGCAGGGGAGGAAGAGCAAATGGTCTCCTGGCTGTTACCAGGGCAAATTCCAACAACAAAAACAGCAAAATAGCACTCAACCACTCATTAAGCAGCGAACAATAAAAATGGAGCCAGAAAATAAAAACTGTATGAATTAATAGCCAGATATACAGTGGGTATAAAAAGTGTACACACCCCTGTTAAAATGCCAGGTTTTTGTCATATAAAAAAATGAGACCACAATAAATCATTTCAAAACATTTCCCACCTTTAATGTGACCTATAACCTGTACAATTCAATTGAAAACAAACAAATCTGTTAGGGGAAAAATATAAAAATAAACGTACAATAAACTGGTTGCATAACTGTACACATCCTTAAACTAATACTTTGTTGAAGGACCCTTTGATTTAATTACAACATTCAGTCTTCTTGGGTACACACCTGCCATTAATTAGAGAGACTCTGATTAACTACAAACAAAGTTCAGCTGTCCTAGTAGGACTTTCCTGACATTTACTCAATTGCCTGTGATAGCAAAAGCCATGGTTCACAGAGAGCTTACAAAGCATCAAAGGGATCTCATTTTGAAAGGTATCAGTCAGGAGAAGGGAACAAAAAATTTCCACAGCATTGGATATACCATGGAACACAGTGAAGACAAGTCATCAAAAAGTGGAGAAAATATGGGACAACAGTGATACTACAAAGAACTGGTCTTCCCTCAAAAACTGATGAAAAGACAAGACAAAAACTGGTCAGGGAGGCTGCCAAGAGGCCTACAGTAACACTGAAGGAGCTTGCAGGAATTTCCGGCAAGTATTGGTTGTGTACTACATGTGACAACAATCTCCTGTATTCTCCATATGTCTGGACTATGGGGTAGGGTTGCAAGATGGAAGCCTTTTTTTTTTACACAGAAAAACATCCAGGCCTGGTTAAAATTTGCAAAACAATACATCAAGTCTCCCAAAAGCATGTGGGAAAAATGTGTTATGGTCTGATGAGACCAAGGCTGAACTTTTTGGTCACAATTCTAAAAGGTATGTTTGGTACAAAAACAACACACTTCGCATCACCAGAAGAAAACCATCCCCAAGGTGAAGCATGGTGGAGGCAGTATCATGCTTTGGGGTTGCTTTTCTTCAGCTGGAACTGGGGCTTTAGTCAAGGTAGAGGAAGTTATGAACAGTTCCAAATACCAATCACTTTTGGCCCAAAACCTTCAGGTGTCTGCTAGAAAGATGAAGATGATTTTCACCTATCAGCACGACAATGTCCCCAAGCATACATCCAAGTCAACAAAAGAATGGCTTCACCAGAAGAAACTTAAAGTTTTGGAATGGCCCAGCCAGAGCCCAGACCTAAATCCAACAGAAAATCTGTGGGGTGATCTGAAGAGGGCTGTGCACAAGAGATGCCGTTGCAATCTGACAGATATGGAGCACTTTTGCAAGGAAGAGTGGGCAAATATTGCCAAGTCAAGATGTGCCATGCTGATAGACTCTTACCCAAGAAGACTGAATGTTGTAATTAAATCAAAAGGTGCCTCAACAAAATATTAGTTTAAAGGTGTGTACACTTATTCAACCAGCTTATTGTACATTTTTTATTTTTTATATTTTTCCCCTAACAGATTTGCTTGTTTTTCAGTTGAATTGTACAGGTTATAGGTCACATTAAAGGTGGGAAAAGTTTTGAAATGATTTATTGGGATCTCATTTTTCTATATCACAAAAACCTGGTATTTTAACAGGGGTGTGTACACTTTTTATATCCACTCTACCAAATACAAGCACACACAAACATACACAAATGAGTTACATGCTTTTGTTCCATACACAACAGGACCTTTATCAGAACTAAACTAATTGTGACCTCCTTTTATAGAGACTGCTGCTTCCAGAACCATCCCACTTAAAGGAAAAGACATACTACTTATCACCGCACTAAATCAGTGCAAATGTTACAAATATTTCTTTCATAAAAAATATTTTTTTTAAACGTTTCCTCTACCAAAAATGTTTAACAATCCATTCTAAGTTATAAAACATCACACACAGTCTCCCCCTTCTTAAATTAAGTGCAACTAAGTTATAAGATCACTTAGCGAGTGTTACTACATCTAATATAGATGTGTGTGTGTGTGTGTGTGTGTGTGTGTGTGTGTGTGTGTGTGTGTGTGTGTGTGTGTGTGTGTGTGTGACTTTATGGCACAGTTTTTATTGTTCTGTGCCTCATGAGTGGTAGAGTGCTGTTTTGGTTATTGGTAGTCACAGCATTCATGCTTAGTGTTTACTGGTTTAAATTAAAACCACCATTTGATTTTACTCTGGCAATTTTGAGTCAATATTACTGGAAATCCATCGGATGAGTCTATTAGGACCATTGCTTCGCTAGTGCCCACTTCATAATCCATATGTGGGTACCTTGGCAGAGAACCTAAATAATGGAAGCCGGAGATTTTCTGTAGGACAGCAAATACGTGTTTTGAAGGTGTACAGTAAATACCATGAGTGTTGGAAGCTTGGCAATCTCAGACACAGTGTTCAGATGACAGCCTCTGAACTCAAAGTCCTGACATGGATGCAGATTGGAATTGTGATGGTTTATAGAATCCCCAAGGAATGGCACAATTAGAGTAAGGAGTCCCTGGCCCTAACTAGTGGTGCCCTTGTGGAGACAGTGAGAAAACAATCGCGCAGGTACAGGAAGACTGGAACCCCTGCAGCCTAAGCCAGACTGCCATGCACTACTGAACAATTTGGGGGGGGGGTTGGTGAGACAAAAGAGCAGTGCTCAGAAATGGTAATGACTGGCTCCCAGCCAGATGTGTAAAACCCTCCTGGAATGCCTCGCTATTTATGATGGTAGGTATCCTTGTGTTTGATCAAGCACATTCAACTGCCCTTTCTGAAAGGGTGAACTGCACTGTGACCATCTGGAACTTTGTCTGTTTTACAAAGTGATTTAACAGGCTCAAATCCAAGATTGGTCTGAGGTCCTTGTTTTTCATTGGAATGAAAAAGAATCTTGGTCTAGTGGGATGTCTTGATGACCACACTAAGAACTTTCTGATTTTGACAAATGTGAACCTTCTCTGACAGGGTGGCATGTCTGGAAGATATCTGGTATTCTCTTTTAGGGGAAATAAAACTAGAATTGCATAGCTTCTGGCTATGACCCATAACAACCAAGAATCTGTGGTGATGCACTCCAAAACTTCTGGGTGCAGAGCCAAATGACCCCCAACTGCTTCTATAGTTTGGGAACTCTTCATGGGTGGTAGAAGGGTCTCACTTAGAAAGCTCCATGGAAGACCTGATTCTATGGACCACCTCTGCCACATGCATTATCTTCTCATTACCAACCCACCCCCACAATGGGGGGGGAACCTTCTGCAGGAGAATCTTTAAAAAGGCTGCTGTGCTTTTCAGAAATAGAAGCATTTACCCTCCCCCTTTCTGATTGGAAAAGGTCCATTTGAGGTAGCAAAATGCAGTCAGTTGGCAGACAGCGTCTTTCATCCTGCTAGCTCCTGATCAAGGTGTCTTTAACATTAGGCCTTAACAGTGATGAGACATTACACAGGGCATTAACAAAAGGCAACTTGAAGCAGTCCACAAGCATGGAGATACTGGCATTAGAAAATAGACACACGGACATGTTTTCAATCCACTGCAAGGTAGGCAGCTGAGTCTCCAGAATCATCAGGGACTCTGGAGTCTGTTGTGTCTTAACCACTCTTGATACCTTGGTCACTGTGTCCCACTGAAGTCTAGTTAAGTGGGCAAGGTAATTTAAAACACTCAATGCAAAAGTGTCTGATGCATAGGTGTGCTTCCCCAACTGGTCCAGCCCCCTGGACTCCCTATTTGGGGGTGGACAGATGAACTCTCTTCTGAGATGTCCTTTTTGGTGGCTGACTCCACCACAACAGTGGGACCCTTACTCCAATGTTCACAGCCCTTGGGAGGGGCCAAGATTTTGTCAGGTTTCTTGGGGATAGGTCCCACCATATTAGTCTCTCTCCAGTTCCTCTGAGACACCAAATTAATGAGTGTGCCTAGAGAAGGTACCATCCAGGACATGGATGGACCCACCCACAAAGCTCCAGAAAAGTACAGCTGTGTACACTTACCATAAATGTAGATGTTCTACAGTATTCACTGTTGCAGTCATCACACTTTGGTTATCTGCCTGCAGGTAGCCCTCAGATGACCCGAATACCGGTCTTAGTATTTCTGTGTCAGATGCTGTCGCTTCTTCCATGACGTCAGGGGTACAAAACAGGCAGCCAATGCCATTACATCAGTTTTTTTTGCCCCAAATGTCAGGTGTCCCCAAACAGGGAGCTAGTATATAGTGGGGAACACCACCAGTAAAAAGTAAATACCAATGCCATTAGGAATAGCCATAGAGAGGAGAGGTAGATAGAGAAAGCCAGGGGGCTGGAGGGAGGGAAACCAGGACTGCAACAGTGAATACTCTCGAACATCTACATTTATGGCAAGTGTAGACAACTGTACTATGTTCTTCGTGTTTCACTGTTGCAGTCATCATACTTGGGTTGATTCCCAAAGCTGAGGAAGGGTGGAGGCAGTCAAGAAGTGTTAGGCCCAGGCTAGCAGGCCTTGCAAAACTGCTGTAGCCAATCCATCCCTGGATTTGGAAAAGATAGGTAAGTGGTAGTGCTTGGTGATGGTGTGTACAGAACTCCAGGTTGCAGCTTCCACAATGTCCTTGGTAGGGACTCCACTGAGAAATGTTGTAGAGGTAGAAGTAGCCCTAGTGGAATGTGTTCTGACCCCCTGAGGGGTTGGTTTTCCATGGTGCTTGTAGCAGAAATGGATGCAGTGTGCTATCCATTTGGAAATGGTTTGTTTTGAAATGGCCTTACCCTCTGCCCCTGAAGCAAAGCTGACTAGCAGCTGGTCAGATTTTCTGAAAGGCTTAGTCCTATCAAGGTAGAACCTGAGCTGTCTGTGCACATCCAAGGAGTGCAGGATCCTTTCCCCTTTATTCTGAGGGTTAGGGAAGAAGGTTGGTAAGTGGATGGATTGATTTAGAGCCACAGTGGATGCCACCTTAGGCATAAAGGATGGGTTAGTCCTGAGGGAAACCCTGTCTGCATGGAAAATAATGAATGGTTCCACAGCCATTAGTGCCTGTAACTCGGACACTCTTCTAGCTGAAGTTATGGCTAAAAGTAAGGCTGTTTTCCAAGAGAGGAATTTCAACTCTGCAGAAGCAGCAGGTTCAAAAGGGGGAAGCGTGACCTTTTCTAGTACAAAGTTAAGGTCCCAGGCAGGGGTGGGTGTCCTTCTCGGGGGCCTTAAGTTGTTAGTCCCTTGCAGGAACTGTTTAATGAGAGGGTGAGAAAATAGAGATGGCTCAGTATTATAATGAGCCGAGATGGCAGAGGCATGAATCTTAATGGAGGAGAAGGATAAGCCTCTGTGGAGTAACTCTGCTAGGTAATCCAGGATTAGAGGTAAGGAGGGCACTGCTGTATCCTTTCCTTTAGACAGAGTCCAAGAACAATATCTTTTCCACTTTTCAGCATAGGTTTTCCTAGTACTAGGCCTTCTGGCTTCAAGAATGACATCCAGCACCTGTTTGCTGAGGGTTGCTGGTGGGGTATTCAAGGGATAAGCCAGGCTGCAAGGTTTAGGGTTTGCAATTGTGGATGCAAAATCTGTCCCTCCTGCTGAGACAGCAGGGTAGCAGTCTGGTGTAGGTGCCAGGGTGGCACCATTGTCAGGCTACGCAGGAGTGGGTACCAGTGCTGGCGCGGCCAGTCCGGGGCAATCAGAACTGCCCTTGGCCTGTCTTGTTTTATCTTGAGTAGTACTCTTGAGAGAAGGGGCAGAGGGGGAAAGGCATAGATTGAGAGGTTTTCCCATTGAAAGGATAGGGCATTCACCTTCCAGGCCCTGCTGTGAGGGTTCCTGGTGCAGTATTTGCTTAACTGGTGGTTCTTGGGGGAGGCAAAGAGATTCACCTCTGGTGTCCCCCACCTCTGGATCAGAAGGTTGAAGGTGTTGGGCTCTACTTGCCACTCGTGTGGGTCTAGGAGATTTCTGCTTAAGTCGTCTGCCAGCGAATTTTGTTTGCATGGCAGAAATTGAGCTTGCAGATGGACTTGGTTGCTCAAGGCCGTGTTCCACAGGGCCATGGCTAACCTGCAGAGTGGGTAAGAATGGGTTCCCCCCTGCTTGTTTATGTATCACATAACTGTGGTGTTGTCTGTTTTTATCAGCAGTTGTCCTGCAAGGATTAGGTATTTGAAAGCTGTCAGAGCATTCTGTACAGCTAGCATCTCTCTTTGATTTATGTACAGGAGAATCTGCCTTGGGCTCCAGTGGCCCTGAATGCATTTGCCTGCCATGTGAGCCCCCCATGCATAGTTTGATGCGTCTGTTGTCAGGGTTTGGGCGGCATGGGGTTGAGTGAAATGTAGTCCCTTGTTGTGGTTGCATGCTTCTGCCCACCAGAGGAACTCTGTCCTTAGACAGGGTATGATAGGAATGACTGTTTCCAGGTCCTGAGACAGAGCGGAGTACATTTTTCTGGCACTTCAGAGTTGTGTACTAGTAATCGTTGTTTGACTAATTTTATATCATTGCTGGCTGACTTCAGAGTTATGCACTGTTATTTTTGCTTCACTGTATAGTTTTTCAGATCTCTGTTGAAGGTGTTAGTTTTCCCATACCTACCCCTCCCTATTCCTGTGCTGCTGTTTAAATTTGGAGGCTTTTGTAGTTGCCTGCCCCCACTGTAGATTTGATCTGGGACACTCCCCCCAGTCCCATTTCTTTACCTCATTCTACCCAATAGACTCCTTCGGCACTTGTTTTTAGTAATTTTTAATTTAATTGCATTTTTTAAAATGTTTGGTCTAACATTGCTACATACTCAAGTGTGCTAGCTTGCACTGCATTTGAATTGTTTTGACTGCTGTTTTAGCTACTTTTCTGTAGGTGGTGCTGCGGTAGCGTTGTTGCCTCACAGTTAGACGTTGCCTGTTCGATTCTCAGTTAGAGCGTCTTCTGTGTGTCGACATGCGTGAATGGGCCTTCCTTCATTGAAGGTTGTGCATTAGGTCCAGCAAGCCAGCATGTAAAAATCTACTGCCAATCATTAGCGGACTGGAGTTCTGCTGTGGCGACCCCTAACCGGGAAAAGCCGAAAGACACAAATATATATATAAATAAATAAATAAATAAAAATACCTTTCCTGTGTAGTCCAGATTCAGATTTGCTGTATCCAGGACTGTATGTAAGCTTCTGAGCCCCCCAAGCTTTCTGTGTTGGAGGGAAGCCTTCTCCTTATCATTGGGAGTGGTAAGCACTAGGTAACCTATCTACCACATAAGGAATGGTTCTGGCCCAGAAATTGTAGTTATTGGCCATTTGGGCAGTTTTTCCATCTCTCTCAACTTTATGATTTAAAAGCCCACATTTGCACTTGTTCTTTTCTGTAACTAGTTTAGTCCATATATAGATTCTTAGTTTTAGCACTTGAATTTGCTTATTTGTGATCAGCACTTGTTCAGAACTTGTAAGCACTAAATAACCTACTAATTACTACAGTACTCAACCTTCCTCAATACCTAGAGGAAAACAGTTTTGGTACTTACTTTCCTCACTTGCTTAGAGAAAAACAGCTCTTGTACTCACTTTTCTCACTTAGAGGAAAATAGTTTTTTATTCAGGCATATCCAAGGGTCAGCTCCCAGTGTTCTCTCCTGTCTATCTGATGAATCTTGGGGCAATGTAGAAATTGCCTCACGTACACAGACAACCCTCTCCTCCTACCACCCAACATTACAACCTATGACAGATGCACTTTATCTAGTCAAATTGGAGGCAAAGCTCTCTCCAATCAAGACTGAACTTGACAGTCAGGAGGAGAAGGTAAACACTTGCACCACACCACACTCATCACATAGTCTCACTAAATCTACACCACCAAAATCCACACACAGAAACACAAAAACATTTGCAGAAGCTCTCAATAATAATCTGCTCAAGCAAGAGAGACCTCCAAAGCAGAAATGCAAGCAACCTCCACCCCCAACACAACCCAAATGACACACAGCCCGCAGACTCAGTGTGCCACTCAACCACAGCCAATAAGGCAAAACAACGTACCCAACACACTAGTCATAGATGACTCTATAGTCAGGCACACTGATGTCCCAAACTCACCAGGCTAAACAAGGAGAAGGTTACTGTCAGCTGCCTGTCGGGTGCCAGGATCCGCCACATAACCCACGCACTCAGGTCACTCCACAACAAGTACAGATATGACTGTCATTGTCCATGTTGGTGTGAACGACCTGAGACGTACCTCCCTGGACTACATGAAAAGAGACATGAAAGAGCTCTCTGATCTTGTAGCCCAGGCAGGTATGACCCTAGCCCTGAGTAGCATTCTGCCATCACCCAGAATGATGCCGCAGTACAAGGACAAAATGATCGACTTCAACAATTGGCTAAGCTTCTGGTGCCATTCTAAAGGGATCCAGTATCTGTCTGCCTGGGATGACATGGTCGACAGACCACAATGCTTTGCCAAAGATGGCCTGCACCTGTCACCCCTGGGATTCCGGATACTGGCTAGGGTTCTTGCCGCCCCTATAGTGCCTTTTTTAGGCAAGGTTCAAATGACAGATTTACCACCGTAACAGGAACAGGCAAGCAAAAACTGAGGGTGATGCTACTCAATGCTATAAGTCTAAATCACAAAATGCACTCACTCAAGGCACTCTTTAAAATGGAGAACATCGATATCTGTGCAGTGACTGAGACCTGGTTCAAGGCTCCAGAGAGCACCCCTGCACTACCAGGCTATAATTCATACCACACTTTTCGGCCATGTAACCTGGACCAGAACACCAAAGGCGGAGGTGTGCACATATTCATTTAGGATATCCACACCTCCAGGCTAGTTACTCAGCATAATGCATCAAAGGTTATCCAAGTGCAACTAACTCTGGGCAAAACTGCAATCCAAATTGTAGCTAGCTACAGATCACCCACCATGCCCTAGGATTCCCACTCCTCTTTTCTTGATGTACTGGAAAATATTAGGGTTCAACCAAACACCCTAATAATGGGCGATTTCAACTACCCCACCATTAACTGGAAAATCTACTCATGTACCAACTCCTTCGCTCAACGCTTTCTGGAATTCATAAACTCCAATGCCCTGGATCAACTTATCCACACCCCCACCAAGGGCAACAATATCCTAGATCTAGTCATTACCAACATGAGTGACCGGTGTTCCACACCTGAAGTCAACGCCTCATTGGTCTGATCCAACCAGAAGCTAATTACCCTAGATTTCCACATCCTGCCCCCACCCCCCATTAAGGAAACCATGGTAAAAAATTTCTCCAAAGCCAACTTCATGCTTCTTACGACAGAAGTGGTGAACTTCATGATACCCATGCAGATGGACAATATAGTTACAACTACTGAATCCTACACAATTGCACTTTATAAGCACTTACATGAGTGCATAGATCGTGCTATTCCAAACAGCACCAAGATGCTATCCCCCCAAAAAAGGAAGCCAATCTGGTGGTCCCCTGCCATAAACAAACTGTACAACAGAAGGAAGAAACTGTTGCAAAAGAGATTAAAATCCCATGAGTGGAGGAGCTCCCTGGTCAGCCTCAGTAAGAAGCTGCGATCCCTGATAAAAATCCTCCAAAGTTAGTTATAAAAACAAAATCGCCACTGATACTAAAGACAACCACAAAGCATTCTATAGCCATGTCAAGAATTTCAATGTCAACACTCAGATCTGCCCTGAGTTACAGCACAATGGCACTAAATATACAGACCCAACTGATATTGCCAACATCCTGGCAGATAGGTTCACTGCTAACTTTACCCCCCTCTCACCCCCTACAGAGCCCATCTCTATACTGGAAGAATGCAAAGTTCCTGTAATCACGGCTGCACAGGTAAAAACCACACTCTCCAAAGCCAAGAATACAGCATCCATGGGACCAAACAACAACCCAGGCTGCGTTCTACATGAACTACAGAATGAACTGGCACCCCACCTAAGTATCATGTTCAATCATAGCCTCACCTCAGGCTTTGTGCCTGCTGAATGGCGCACAGCAACAGTTATCCCACTGTACAAGGGGAGTGCCACCACGGACCCCGGGAACTACCGCCCCATTAGCCTGATGAGCCTGGTCTGAAAGGCCATGGAACGTATCATCATGGAACTTATAAACAAGAACATTGGTAATCTCCAAACTCTGGACCCCACCCAGTTTGGGTTTGTAAAAGGCAGATCATGTCTCCTAAACCTGATAGACTTCTTTGAAGCAGTCACCAAAGCCGTAGACAAGGGTAAGGTGGTTCACACAGCTTATCTAGATCTTGCCAAGGCATTCAACACCATCCCTCACTCAGGAATTATAGATAAACTCATTAAACTAGGTATAAATCCATATGTCACAAGATGGTTTGCCAAATGGCTCACTGACAGAACCCAGACTGTGAAAGTAGTAGACTCCAAATCTGACTTCAGACCAGTGACAAGTGGAGTACCACAGGGTTCAATCCTGGGTCCTCTCCTGTTTGGTATCTACTTCTCTAAAGTACAGGCTAACACAGAAGGTCTTTGGCTAATGAAGTTAGCAGATGACTGCAAACTAGGAGCCATAATCAAAACTCCTAACGATGTGGCCATCCTACAAAAGGGCCTCACTGAGACAGATGCCTGGTGTCAAAGCCATGGCCTCAAGCTCAATGCCAAAAAGTGCATTGTCATCCCCTTTGGTAAAAACTCTGTACCCATGAACTACAACATAGGTGGTAGTATACTTAACACTGAAAGTGTGATGAGACCTTGGGACACAGGTGGACAGTAGTCTCTCCTTTGATAATAACATCGCCGCAGTAGTCAGGAAATCCTTCTACGTGGCACACCTCTCATCACAAAAGGTTTCTCATCCAGAAAAAAAAAGAGGTCATTGTTCCCCTCTACTCATCACTCATTAGACCAATTATAGAGTACAACGCCCCTTTTGGTATGTACCTCACAAGACATCTACAACTGGAAAGGCTGCAGAAATACCTCACAAAGAGGATTACAGGCCTCAAACAGATGCCCTACGCAGACCGTCTCAAAAAACTCCAGCTTTACTCCCATCGCATATCGCCTACTCAGAGGTGATATCTGCCTAACATACAAAGCTATGTCAAACCCAGAGCTGTTGGACATGCTCCACTTAAAGAAATCCAAATCCCTCCGAGCTACACGCTCTAGGGACCTAAACAGTGTCACTACAATAAACAGAACATGCCAGAGGGATAGATTCCTGTCCCAGAGACTTCCCATACTCTGGAATAAACTACCTATCTATATCAAACAAAGCTCTTCATTAGCACTCTTCCAAGAAAAATCTTGATGATTGGATGGGAAATAGGAAATTCACCCTGGGGATCACCTCTGTGGCTCTGCTCGACAGTGGCACAGGAAAATAATTTTCTTGGGTGGCAAAAGCCAGGGTACCTTTTTGGCTGGGCGTGTAGAGGCCCCAGGGCAGATAGCTTAGTACCTACCTATGAACCTGAGAATAATGGCACCAAAGGTTTTTTAAGTACCGTTGAAGTTTCCTCATATGCAGTCTTGCATATGGAATTAGTAGAATACACGAGGCCATGAACCCTAGGGCTTGCAGTATTTTCCTTGCAGATAGCTGGGTTCTGGTGGCCATTTGTTTGAAGTAGTCTGTCAGACAGACCTGTTTTTCTGAAGTGAGAAATGCCATCTGGGAAGTTGTGTCCAAGCTTGCTCCCAGGAATACAATCTTTTGACTGGGTACCAGCTGAGATTTTTTTCGTTGATGGTGTACCCCAATGAAGTGAGAAGGCTTTTTACAAATGCCAGGTGCTGAAGCAGCAATTCCTGACTGTCCGCCTGAATCAGGCAGTCATCAAAGTATGGGTAAATTTGGATATTTCTAAGCCTGCAGTATGCAATGGTTGGAGCCAGGCATTTTGTGAATACTCTGGGCGTAGTAGATAAGCCAAAAGGAAGTGCAAAGAACTGATGGTGCATAGATCCTGCCCTGAAACGTAGACATTTCTTGCATGACTCCCTTATGAGGACGTGCAGATAAGCTTCTTTTAAGTCTAAAGTGACTAACCAGGCATCCTTGGTTAGTATAGGGAGAAGCTGTTGCAGGAAGCATCTTGAATTTTGGGACCACAAGAAAGGTGTTGAGAATTGAAAGATCCAGGATTGGGTGCCAAGAGCCCTCTTTTCTGGGCACCAGGAAAAGTCTGGAGTAGAAACCCTGACCCCTTTGTTCTACTGGAACAGGTTGAATAGCTCTGATATTGAGCAGGGAAAGTACTTGCTTTTGAGCCTCTGGTCACTGGTTTGGAGGAAGGTCTGGAAACCCTCTTGGGGTTGGCAGTGAATGGAAGTAGAATTTGTACCCCTGGGATACAATGTTGAGGATCCATTGGTCCTGAGTGATGGACATCCAGTTTTTTGCATGAAGGGCAAGTTTTCCTCCTAGGGGCGCAAGTAGTTGGGCAGGGCTGGGAAGTAGAAATGAGAAGTCATTGTGAACTTTTTCTATAGGGGGGCTGCTTACCATAACCTGTTTTTTGGGTGGGGGCACTCCATTGCTTAGATCTCTGCATACACTGAGACTGTAGTCTGGGTGGCCTGTTTCCCCTGGGTCTCGTCTGGGAAGGCCTGGAAGGGGCTGGAAAGGACCAGTGTTTTGAAGGGCAATGCCTACTGAACCTAGGGAGTTGCACTTATAAGAATTCTTTAACAGTTTGCATAAACTTTTTAAGAAATTCTTCTGCTTTGGTGCCAAACAGCCGTTATTTAAAGGAGCGTCTAGTAATTTGGATTTGACATGATCTGGCAAGATTTGCTCCTTCAGCCAAGCATGTCTTCTCAATACAGAACCAGTGGCTGCAGCTCTACAAGATGCTTCTAAGGCATCAAAGCCACACTGCACAGTATGCTTACTAACTTGGTTTGCAGAATGCATTAGCTCTTGTAAATCTTTATTTTCTGCACAATCTGGAAATACCATTTTTTTGTTTAATTAGTTCCGTAATATGTTGCTGGTACTTCAACATGTGAAACTGGCAATTTAATGCCCTGATAGCAAGAGTTGCAGAAGTATATACCTTCTTACCCCATCTGTCTAAAGCTCTGGAATCCCTGTCCGAAGGGGTAGGATTTTTGACTGTAGTAGCCTTAATACCTTTAGGTCCCTAGGAAATGATCTCTGGATCAGCAGTAGGATTCTTAAAAAGAAACTTGTGGGAA
Organism: Protopterus annectens; assembly: GCF_019279795.1. Taxonomy (NCBI): domain Eukaryota; kingdom Metazoa; phylum Chordata; order Ceratodontiformes; family Protopteridae; genus Protopterus; species Protopterus annectens. The sequence continues at coordinate 6,581,973 of NC_056728.1, read as the reverse complement.
TCAGGTACTCTGCAGTACCCGTCAGGTTTCCTAGGGGCCAGGGATAATGTGTCTGGAGTAAGAATGGATTCCATAAAAAGATAATCTACAACATCCAGGACAGGGGGTATTGGCTAAAGGCCTGTGCTAAGGCAACTCTAAAAAATTCTCTGACTCACTTTTTGGACTGAGGGTAGTCTTGGCATTCCCAGTGGAAATGCTCTCAAAGTATGTAAGGTTTCACCAAAAGAAAAATCCTCTGGAGGGGAGGCAGAGGGAATGGATTCCTCTGCATCTGAATCCTCATAAGCTGATACGGGACCATGCTGATAATCAGAAGGGTCAGAGTCATCGGACTCCTGCTCTGTAGAATCAGAAGGAACTTCAATTCTTTGTCTCTTAGCAGGGGAAGGCTGGCTTCCCTTAGCACAATAAGGTCTTCAGCCATTCTAAGCATTTGTTTTTGTGGCATGGGAGCTTGATCATGCACTTTGGTCATTGGTTTTCTAGGTGTAGTGCATACTTTGGGCCTAAGAAACTCGGTAGTTTTAGCTAAAAACAAAGTCATCGGTTTGATTCGAACATTGGTAGGATGGAATACACCCTCATAAGCCGGTGGCTGCACAGCGACTCTAGACACATTCAAGGTAGAGACATCCGCTGGTTCCATAGTCGAAGAAGCATCTTGCGGCATACCGGACTCCGAATAGGTCTCAGCAGAGGCCAGCGATTCCACAGAAGTGGGCATCAGGGGCTGCAAAGGCACCTCACTGAGTACCAGCGGACTGGTGACTAGCTTAATGGAAGCATCGTTGGCAGTTTTGGACCTATGCGGTCTGTCTCTGTCTTTATCTTTACATTTTTTCAGAAGATCGATAGTCTGATGGCTTATCGAAGCCATTTCAGAATACAGAGAACGAGCGCAAAAGAATTTAGCGACAAAAACAGCCCAATGACAAATGGTTCAGGGGTTAAACAAGGCACAAAACCGACAGCGAGGGACGTCGTGGTTTGGGCCTAAACAGGTGGTGCAGTAAAAATGAAAATCTCTGTGAAATATTTGCTTTCCACAGGCAAGACAATTGTTAACTTTTTCTGACATCGGTTAGAGCAAGAAAAAAGGATCCCCAACGGGGTACTTAGCTTTAGAAGACTTTAGGATTATCAACTCAAAAATTAAAATTTCAGGTAGCGGCTGACCAGCGCTTGCAAACTGCTTCTATTTCTGGCTCCTCCTCGGCAAGAAAGACTGACGTAATGGCATCGGCTGCCTGTTTTATACCCACGATGACCTGACGTCATGGAAGAAGTGACAGCATCCGACACAGAAATACTAAGACTCTGGTTTTCGGGCCGACTGAGGTCTACCTGCAGGCTTATAACCCAAGTGTGATGACTGCAACAGTGAAACACGAAGAACATCACCAACTCCTCCAGAGATGGGGCTTTGCTTGTCCAACCCCTGTGCTGATGAAGCAGCTACATAAGATGTCTAAAACAGGTGTCCTTACAAGAGGATTTTGGGGGGGTCCCTCTCCTTTCTCAAGGTTTGTGTCCTCAGTAAGTGTTTTCTCTTGACAACTGGGAAAACCGAAAAGGGAAGTGGAAGAGGTCAAGGGCCCTGGAAGCAACGTACCCTGGAGATTATTCGGAACGGGCTATCCCAGATTAGGCTGATGTGCATACCTCTCATCCTCTTAACACAAGAAATCTGAACAAAGCCAACAATAATGGAGGGAGGGAACAAAGGCTCAAGAATATGGAAAAAATGTAAATATTACTCTTACAAGCTTAAAAAACTTGTTGCGTTACTATGTATTTTTTGAAGGATATGAAGTCTGAAACTCAAATGTACGTCATTATTTAGTAACTTCAATCCTGTAAGATTTGAGAAAAAAATATAAATTTTTTGAAGAATGGACTAAAAATATGAGACAAAAATGTGGACATTCTGCAAAAATGTGGACAGCTGACAGATATGCTGATACAGGACTGTAGACACAGACGATAGAGTGAAATATGCCGTTGGCACTGACCATTATCTCCAGATGAGAGAACATCCTCTCTATGATGTTGAAAGCAAAAACTGGCTATCCAGAGCCAGCATCCCAGGGTATGAAGACTCCAAGGACATGCTAGACTCCAGAGCCGCTCCTGCCTGCCTAGCTACCTGCCCAGATACCAAGACCAGAGCTGAAGTACTAAGAGGAATAGATGATTCAAAGACCTGAAGCACTGAACTTGACCCAGCAACCCAGCCCCAAAGGTTTGGCTCTGAGGTCCACTCAGCTCTGAGACAGAAAGGGTATAAGCTGTCACCTTTGAAATAAAATCGACTCAGAAAACACAACTAAACACGTAACAGTTAGGAACTATTCTAAGGCAAACTACATGCAAATAAGGGACAGCTTGTTAAAATTTAAGCCCCCCCCCCAATCCTGAGATCACAGCTAACTATGTAAAATTATTCATATAAATCTTGTACAGATAGGTAAATGGCTGCAGTACCTCTACCAGACGCAAGTCCAAAACAAACACCAAAAACAAACCCCACTGGTGAAATCCTCACCTCAACAAGGTATATAAAAAAAAAGTCATGGTCAAAATCAGAAAAAGCAACTCCCATAAAGAAAAGAGCTCTCAGATTCATCTAAACAAGAAACTAAGATGTCCAAGTCTAACAAAGCCAACTACAAGGTCAGGATAGCTTCTCAGGCGATTCAAATGAAACCATGACCATTGGATGGGAAATTGCAAACTCACCCCCAGAATGGGTCCCATGTATCTGATGAACAAAGGCCGTCAATAAGTAAAACGTTCTCCATTTAACACCCCCCCTTCACAAATCCCTTAGCTTCTTGCTTAACAATATACTCCCTCACAAATGCTCAATATATTCTGGGACAAACTGGAATGGAAGTGCATGGCTAGGCTTATAAACGTCCTAGTGGTCATTAACCTGGTAAAAATGTAGGAATTATTGGCAAATAGTTAAAAGGGAAGTTTCTTCCTTAAAAGTAGCCGCCTTAAAGTTTTATACCAACAAGGCCATAGCCTTAAGGTGCATAGTTCTTATAGAAGACCACAAGAATCAGTTAGAACAATGAAATGGGCAGGTTTAATGTGTTGTGGGAAATTTGTAATATGTAAATATGTAGTATCAACTTTTAACATTATTAATGGCATTAAATTTCATACACAGGGTAATTTTTCATACAAAAGTACAGGTATAATGTATGCTATAAAAAGTTCTTGTCATAATTTTTACATAGGAGAGAGTAAAAGAAGTCTTGGAGAAATGGTTAAAGAACACAATAGAGATATAAGAAATAATAAATTTACTAGCGCCTTAGCAGAACATTTTAATCAGGTACATCAAGGTGATTTTAGTGAATTGAAGGTAACACTATTAGAACAAGTAAAAACAGATTATATGGGTGAAGATACTATAAAATATACATCAAGAAATAAGGAATCTGTTTTTATATTAAAATAGAATACTTTATATCCCAGGGGTATGAATAGAGAATGTAACTGGAAAAGTTATATAGAATAAACCTGTAAGTATATATATATATATATATATATATATATATATATATGTATTTTTTAAAAATGTGCAATATATTTAATTGATTAATTGTTTGATTATATAATTGTAAATTAATTTAATTTTAGATTTCATATAAAGGGTCTGTTTTTTTATATCATGAATTTACTCTGTAAAGGCTCTTTCAAGCCGAGGCGCTAAGAAAAATTTATTTCTGTGCTTTTCAGTTTTATGACATTTTACATTTGCTGTTCAAATAAAAGAACTTGTAGGTACAAATTCCTGGTCATTTGTGGTACTAAACAGCTTTTTGTCTTTGGTGGATATAATTTTGAATCATGACCAGTGAATCATTTACCCCTTTGCCCCGGGTTTTTTCGAAACGGGCATGGATTTTTCTCAATCAAATGGTGAATTGAGTGTCCCTTCAAGTTCGAGAATGTATGCTGGTATGGAGAAAGAAAAAGCTGTTTCGTCTAATGGTTCCAAATCGGAAGTTCAAATTAATCCATTTCAAAAATGGGAAGAAGGTAGACTTTGTTTTTCATCAAACTCGTTTGCTGCAGTGGGTAAGAAAAGTGAGTTATCTTCCTTACCGGGGGTTCAGGAATTGTGTGCACAAATGGAAAAATTGATTTATAAAGAAACATCTACATTTTATAATCTCAATAGCCTGAAAAGGTATCAATAATTGCAAATTACTCCTAGGGGGTTTAGAGCGGTTAAAAGCCCATCAACTCCCTTTGATTTATCAGTGCAGCAAATGGGTTAACATACTTATAAGAAAGAGATACTCTAAAAAGAAACAATATGAAAGAAGAAATAAAAAAAACTTTGTGCTGATATTTTAAAAGAGACTTCCAATTCAGCATTAGAGTCTTTTTTGGCGAGTATTAATGAACGCTTGATGTGGTATGAGAAAGAATCTTTGAATAGAAAAACAAACTACAAAGAGCTTTGAGAGACTATGAGTGTAAGAAGGCTTTTGTGCTTACTGCCAATTAGCTGCCTAAACATCAGCAAGTGAAATTTCAAATGGGTCAGCAAGAGCAACAGAGATGAGCAAGTAACTACATTTCAGAGGAAAGCGGGACATCATCACTGGATGAAGGAGACCACAAGGAAGAATATTTTCCTGCATTACCCAGACCCAATAACGTTGACAACTTTCGAAAAACATTTCGAAACAATGGGGAATATAAACCAGGGTCAAACAAACGTTCCTGGCATGGACAAGATACAAATAAAGAGCAGAACTACAGCCCTTATACCAAACGCAGTAAGTGGACATACTAATGAGACATGTGAAGCAACAAGTATAACTGGTGGTGGTGATGTTAATTTCTCAGGATATAAATTTAACATAATGGAAATGTCCATTTTGGAGAAGGGGTTGAAATTTATAACTACTGTTTTGCAAAGCCTGCATGAATTAAAAGGAGATCTGTTTAAATTGGTAAGAAAAATGCACATCACTGATTATTTTTTTTAATATTAATAGTTCTTCTAGTTTAACTGTTAATGATGAAACTGTTTCCTCTAGTGAGGACAGTTACTATTCTTGTAACTCAAATACTGAAGTTGCAAGTTAAATATAGCAAAAATAAAGGCAAAGAGTGTGTTTATGCCACTTTTTAAAAATTATAGTATAAATAAATTCTATCAAGAATTTTTGTATGCATTAGAGAAAGAAGTTGAGGAATTTTATCAAAGTGATATCATATATAACATGACGAAGGAAGAATGGTTGAGTTTACAGCAGTTAAGAAATAATGATAGTATTGTATTTAAGCCTTCGGACAAGGGTGGAAAATTGGTGATCATGACATCTAAAGTTTATTTTAGAATGTGCATGAACCATTTAAATAATTGTAAAATATATGAAAGAGTTGGACTAGAAGTTTATGTACAAGCGAAGAGTCAATATGATATCTTGTTGCATAAAGGCGTTCGTTTGAATTACTTCACAGTATCTGATATTAACAACAAATTTTCAAGCAAAATTACCACCATGGCTAGATTTTATTGTGTGCCTAAAATACACAAGAGTTTGTTAAACCCACCTGGCCGACCGATAGTATCGGCCTGTGGGTATTTCACTCATAACTTGGGCCATTTTTTGCATCAGTTTTTATTACAAGAAATAATAAAGTTACCTTCTTTAAAAAGGGATTCATTCGACTTCATTGACAAAATAAAGGATGTAAAATGAAATGGCAACATGTACTTCCTAGTAATGGACTATGTCAGCTTGTACACAAGTATAAATCATGAATTTGGTAAGCAAGCCATAGAACATATTCTGAAAGACAGTCCTAGAACACAATACATTAAAGCGTTAATACATTTTTGTTTAATTAATAATATTTTTGAATTTGATGGTCAGTTATATAGACAATTGCAGGGAACAGCTATGGGAGCAGCTTAGCTTTTGCCCCCATATATGCAAATTTGTTTATGGGCATGGTAGAAAATACTCATGTTTATAGAAGTAATTTTTTTCAAAAATTTGTTATTAAATATTTTCGGTTCATTGACGACCTTATTTTTATTTGTCAGGGAGGCCAAAATGAAAAACAATCATTTCTTAAATATATGAATGAAAATAAATATCAAATAAATTATGGTTTACAAGAGGGTGTTAAGGTAAACTATTTAGGTATCACTTTGGAAGGTCAAGAGAATGGAGAGATTAAAACTAGCATTTTTAGAAAATTTCATCAGGTAAATCATATGTTGCATGCTCAAAGTTGTCATCCAAGGCACACACTTAATAACATCCCCTTTGGTGACACTTTAAGAACAAATAGACTATGTAATAATGTGAATGAAGCCAAGAAAGAGGCTAATAGAGTGGCAAAAATGTTCATTAATAGGGGGTATGATGCTGATATGGTGGCCAATAGTTACAGTAATGTGTTAACAATAAGGTTAAAAGAGAAAATAGTTATAGAAATAATATAATAAAAAATAAGGGAATGCACAAGTTAACTTTAGAAAAGCAGTTATATTATGTTTCAAAATATACATTATTTTCAGGTAAGCAAGCTCAGCTACTTGGAATTATTGGCAAATAGTTAAAAGTGAAGTTTCTTCCTTAAAAGAAGTAGCCTTAAAGTTTTCATACCAATGAGGCTGTAGCTTTAAGGTCTTTTTAGGGCATAGTTCTTATAGAAGACCACAGGAATCAGTTAGTAGAACAATGAAATGGGCAGGTTTAATGCCTTGTAGGAAATCTGCAATATGTAAATATGTAGCATCAACTTTTAACATTATTAATGGCATTAAATTTCATACACAGGGTAATTTTTCCTGCAAAAGTACAGGTATAATTTATGCTATAAAATGTTCTTGTCATAATTTTTACATAGGAGAGAGTAAAAAGTCTTGGAGAAAGGATTAAAGAACACATTAGAGATGTAAGAAATAAGAAATTTACTAGCCCTTTAGCAGAACATTTTAATCAGGAACATCAATGTGATTTTAGTGAATTGAAGGTAACAATATTAGAACAAGTAAAAACAGATTATATGGGTGAAGATACTATAAAATATATATTAAGAAAGAAGGAATCTGTTTTTATATTAAAATATAATACTTTATATACCGGGGTATGAACAGAGAATGTAACTGGAAAAGTTATATAAAATAAACCTGGAAGTATAAATATATATATATATATATATATATATATCTTTTTAAAAATGTGCAATATATTTAATTGATTAATTGTTAAATTATATAATTGTAAATTAATTTAATTAATGGTAGATTTTATATAAAAGCCCTGTTTTTTTATATCATGAATTTACTCTGTAAAGGCTGTCCCAAGCCGAAGATCTTAAGAGAAATTTATTTCTGTGCTTTTCAGTTTTATGACATTTTACATTTGCTGTTCAAATAAAAGAACTTGCAGGTACTATTCTTGGTCGTTTGTGGTACTAAACAGCTTTTTGTCTTTGGTGGATATAACAAAGGATCAAATACACTGGATCTAGTATTCACCGACATGGGAGAGCACTACACCTCCTCCCCGAACACCACGTCCTCATTAATGAGGTCAGATCACAAAGCTGTCACCTTTGAAATAAAATCAACTCAGAAAACCCAACTAAACATGTAACAGTTAAGAACTATTCTAAGGCAAACTACATCCAAATAAGGGATAGCTTGTTAAAATTTAAGCCCCCCCCAACCCTGAGATCACAGCTACCTATGTAGAATTATTTATATAAATCTTGTACAGATATGTAAATGGCTGCACAGAGGCTGCAGTACCGCTACCAGAAGTAAGTCCAAAACAAACACCAAAAATAAACCCCACTGGTGAAATCCTCACCTCAACAAGGTATACAACAAAAAAAGTCATGGTCAAAATCAGAAAAAGCAACTCCCATAAAGAAAAGAGCTCTCAGATTCAACTAAACAAGAAACTAAGATGTCCAAGTCTAACGAAGCCAACTACAAGGTCAGGATAGCTTCTCAGGCTATTCAAATGAAACCATGACCATTGGATGGGAAATTGCAAATTCACCCCCAGAATGTGTCCCATGTCTCTGATGAACAAATGCTGTCAATAAGTAAAACGTTCTCCATTTAACATCCCCCCTTCACAAATCTCTTAGCTTCTTGTTTCTTAACAATATACCCCCCTTCACAGATGCCCAACATATTCTGGGACAAACTGGATTGGAAATGCATGGCTAGGCTTATAAACGTCCTAGTGGTTGTTAACCTGGTAAAAACTTATGAAGGTATCGAAATGAATGGGTTGAAGAAAGTACCAAAGAAGGCTTTGACAGTCACTGGCTCATAGAAGGCTCCGAGGACTAGGCCCAAGCCCAGAGAAGCTCGGATCCGGGGTAGAGATGGAGAAGACTTGACAGAGAACTCTGAAAGAGTAGAGGAGGAAAAGGTGACTGAACCCTGCCTGAGGGAGCCCCTCGACAAAAAAGGGCTACATACACTAGGTGGGGAAGAAACCTTTCCAGCAATCAGTGCCATAGGACAATGGGTCCAAGGAGCTGGATCCAATAGCGGAGCAAGACAGTCCTTGGAATCTTCAGATCTGACTGGCTAGAGGAGGTGGGGGAGTTGTTTACAGCCCCCCTTAGAAGATTTGGGGTCCTTGGTTCTCTCCTTTGACCCTGATCACCCATGTCATATTTGCTGGTAGGCAGACAAGAACAGAAAGCCTGTCTGACCGGAAGGAGTCCTTTTAAAACCAGGTCAACTATTCTGTTGTTGAAGGCTTGGGAGCCACAATTGTCACAGATGGCACATTGAGTATCAAGGTGTGTGGAACCATTGCAGTAAATACACCAGTCATAGATGGACGTCTTGTGATGGAAGCTTACGTCCACACACTATGCACTTCTTAAAGCTTTTCTCCATGTAGAGGAAAAAAGGGACACCCACACAACACACCCTATATAAGACTAATAAATAACAAAATTAAAAACACTACAAAGCAGGAAGCCTGCTAAAACTATCACACAACCTATCCTACCTACCATCAACCTACTTGTACTAAAAAGGGTAGAGGAGAACAGGTGCAAATATGAACTAAAGGATATGATCTCAACAGAACTAGAAATCAAGCAGAATCCTGAAAGACAGCATATGAGATCTGGGGGTTGTCAGTTAAGGCTAGACATTATGGGTACAGGAGGCAAAACTTAAGGAACTGAAGTCTTTTGGATTTGGCTGGTGTTGGATCAGAGCCAGATTCAATAATCCAAAGGTTGAACCCATCAGAAAAGATAGCATCGAATCTGCATTTTTTAAAATATATTTTTATGCTTTCACATATTTAAATTATTTATCTAGTTAGTTTTTCTAAGGTTTATGGAACAAATTAGATACATTAACTCTGAAAAACACTGAACCTTCTTGGTGTTTGAAAGTGCAACTGCTGCTGTGTATCTACCTGTTTCACATGTCTGTCACCTTGCAATATTTGCATTTATAAATGACTTAGTTCACTGGCAAATTTACTGCAGGTGTACAGAAACAGTCACTGAAAGTATGTGTATACATGGCATAAGCTGCGTTCTATGGCTGCTAAAAATGTTATGATTGCTTGTGGCTTTTTTTTTTTTTTTTAATGGTTGCAGCACAGTGAGAACAATGAATATGTTTTGCACCATCAACATGTCTTCCATTTCCCGTGCTATATACCACCTCATATAAACCTGTTACTTAATACCAGCAGTTTGTCAAGTGTGGCATAGTCATCGGTGAGGCCTACTCCTACAATTAAGTCATGGAGCAGTACACCTTGGTGGAGATGCCAGATGTTGCTCTCCTGGGCATACAGCAAAGTATGGTACCTATTCCGTGACAGGCTTGGAAAGTATTAAAATATGTACTTATTTATTTACTGACACTGACATATAATTAGTGCAGGTGATGTGGAAATGCGACTGTTTTGTGTAAGTCAATCATAAATGAAACTGTTTTGAAGAATTTAATACTGTTTAAATGACAAAACATTTTATTACTCATTTAGGTGCATAACTTTTGTATTTCACAGCGATGAAGTACACAGTTCTAATGCTATGAAACTAGAAGGGTTAAAGCACATTGTGAATTTCCTTTCTTTGAACTGTTGCATGTTCTATAGTTTTACCACAGATAGACACTGCTCTGTAAAAAAACATACAAGCATGAGAACCATGCATTGGTTTGATTTCTGGCACATTGCAAAAGGTTGGTTACAAGACATTAACTCACTGGATTAGGGATTACATAATTAATTAATTAATTACTTTTTTTGGCAATGAAAGTTAGACTGACAATAGTAATGATCACTTGTAAGAAGGAAAAAAAACATTACTTGTCAATTATTTGCAAGTCTGCCATAGGTGTATTTTTTTTTTACTTTTCAGGAATTAAATGGACTACTGCGTTAGCCTTCATTAATGTGGCATTATGAAACAGGAGCTACAGTCAAATTAGCTGTCAGCTGTACTGCTGTGCCAGAAGCAGTAATGGAAATGGACAAGTGGTGACTGCAAAGTGGCTGTCTGTACTAAATCACGTCACATCCATAAGGCACAGTGACATATTCCAGCAATATGAACATCATCATACTGAGGATTGTTTACAGTTCACAAAAGGTGAGTGAACATTTAACATCAAACTTTTTTTTTCTGAGTAAAGTTCCAAACACGGACTTCACTTTTTCAATATAAATGCACATGCTGCTGACGAAATGCAAGCATCATGTAACATGTTATGTATGTTGTTTTCAGGTTGACAACCATACAAGGAACTTGAGAACATTTCAGCCAGTACAACCTTACTGCATGACATATCATGAGTATTACCTTCATATCAAAACATCATCTTTAGAGGCCTACCACTGCGTTATTTTTTTTCTCTTAAGATGTTACTTTATTTTTTGACAGCATGCAGGCAAGGTAAATTTCATTCATAAGACAATATTGATCATATAAATCAATGAAAGTAATGCATTTATTATATCTGTGAACTAAAATTAGCATGTTTATATAGGTTTTGGATTAATGAAAATGTCAACTAAAAGCAGTCACAGACTGCTGCTGGCAAGTCCAGATGGACAGTCTCATACCTTAGGCTTGTGCAGGGGAAGCAGTAATCAAAGAGGTCGAGACACTAATTACATATGGCAAGCATCACTTCATAAATAAATCTCTATGTTGATAAATTGTTTTCACAATCATAGACACTGAACTAAGTACTTATTAGTTCCACTTCCTGATGTGATGTCTTGCACTGCCTGCTTACATTAAATTACTTTACAAGTACTTTACATACATATGTGAGGACACTGACAACTACAAAGTTCACCATGCAAAGAGCCATACCATCATACAGCACAGCAATGCAGCATAATGTCAGGCAAAGAAAGTCCTATGCTCCAAATTAAGAAGCAGATTTAACAACAAAAGTGACAGTCATTTCATTATGGGAGATGTTCATTGCTACAAATGTGTAAATCCATTTTTATATTTCTTCTCCATTCTACTTTAAATCTAAATCAGAATTTAAATAACATTTTTTAAAAATTTCCTGAGTTAATACAGTATATGAAAACTATTTCACATTTCTTGAATTTCAGTACCTGACACTGACTTCATTGCATTTACTGGATGACATTCTTTGAAGTCGCACACAGACTTATGACTGCATATGAGAGTAAAACACAGTAATTACTGAACCATTAATTAACATCTTGTTCATTTATGGATATCACTATTCCTTACTGCTGAAGCAGGAACATGTTATCAATTAAATGTTAACCATTTATATTGGCAATGATTACTTGTATTACAGCCATTGCACTTGTATAAATGATTTTGTGCAATAGTGATTAAATGTAACTGTGCTACATATAGATGCTGTAGTCGTTAGTCCCTTCCATGGCCTGCAGACAAATTGCCACTATTACTTCTGCAGTTGTGACACACATCACAACTGTGGGAAACAAATTAAAGAAAACATATACGTCACTGAATATCCATAACACTACTTCATGTACAATGTGTAACACAATATATTTCCTGTGCCTTCTTTCCATAAATTTGCATATGATACAGATGTCATCAGATGGAGCAGCAAGTGACATGGCCACACTGTCTTGCTGAACATGACAACTGGTGGAACACTATAGTTTGAACCCCATGCATCCCCCATTGCGAGCTGTCTCTGCTGTAAATGAAGAGGAAAGATTGCAAAGCACACAAAAAATGGATGACAGCTCTATTTATGTATGGTGCAAATCATAACTTCTTCATATTATGCCATTACATGTTGCTTCAATGTTTTTTTTACAGAAGCTCAGTTACGATGCAAAGTTCATAACACAGTAACCCCATTTGTTGAATTAAAAGTTTCACTTATATAATCTATGCCAAATTTCATTCATAATAGTAGCATATTTTTAAGTAGTGGAAATATGTACTGAAATGAAGTATTGCATTATATCCTTAATTTTTTTTTTTTAAATGTCACTGTGGTCATTGTGTGCTGATGCCTACTGAGTGAGAGAACATGTGTTGCTGATCACAAGGGGCAGTGGGAAAATATCACATATGGACTCAACAACTTGTGTCACTAATCATCCCGATTTTCATGCCACCTGGCTGCAGAGCGGGAGTTCTAATGTCTTGTCTATATGAATTCATTGAGCAAGATGGGTCAGCTGATGACAATGAACCCATAAATCCATGAGTAAATTGTATAATGCCGAAATACATAGAGAGAATGCTGTATGTGAATTTCTAAACTAAATGCTGATAAATATGTTGGGGTTATCCCTAATAAAACAAAATGGTGGCTTTTTATTACAAAAATTAATACACAACATATAATATATTATGAACTGCTCAATATTGTTTTCATACACATTCCCAAGATACACCGCCTAGAGAAGATTTGTGTATTAAATTCCATCCTGCATCGCAACACATTCGTGCTGCATTCCCTTCAGAAAGTTAAGTAGGATTTTGTGATGCAAGAGGCAGTTTCTTATATATGTCAGAATGATGCATTCAGTTTGCACTATGCAGAAATGGCTGTTTCCTCATTATGGGTTAAATTTACAGTTTTAAAATACTTATACTACATAAGTAGCCACAGTTAATGTTATGTATTTCCTACACAACTCCTTATGCTGTTTTCTACAGATTTCTCACTCAAGAACCATATAATGGCGTCTGTTATAAACTGGAGTTATTACTTTAACATAATCATTTGCAAACCTTTTTTGCCCCACAACCTGCAAACTTCTTTTACAATATGAAGTCATGAGGTACAATACACAGTTAAAAAGCATCAAAAGTTATGTGGTGAAGTGCAACTGGAAAAAACAATACATGCTTCCACGTTACTTACATATGTCAGATACCCGAGTTACTACACATTCACATCTACAGCTGCTAAAACAATGAGAAAATCATGTCAAAATACTAAGGTAACTACATACCCAGGCATAATGTAGTGGTGACATGCACGCATTAAAAAACAACCTGAAAATGCATTATTTATGAGTAGTACAAAGTACAAACACGACAAATTTTACTAAATCTGTAATCGATTTTCTGCTTCAACTGACAAACATCTGACTACTGCTTCACATAAGTAGTCATGCTGGAGTAAATCATAGACATTACAACTATCATCAAGTTCTTGAAAGCACATGTTGTTTTGTTTGTTGTTCTTAAAATAAGTCACTGTCACTCATTGTAAACACTGGATACTTTCACATTTTCCCTGATGTTACTCGCTGCTATCTTTCCACAATTTTTTAATAATTTCAAAACATTCACTAATTTTACTTTACTATGAATTGTACTATCACTACATTTACGCTTCACTCCAATTTGCATTTTACTTTACTCACAAATCAACTCACAACTGAGTATACTGGTTAAGTTTAGTGGACATGAACCCCCTGGGACCCTATTAAGGAGCTCTTAAGGCGGCGCAATGTTTGGCAGAGCACTATGTCTACAACCGAACCATAACATAAAAACACAACTACCTCAGTAAGAGCATGGGCATATGGAAGAAATTTAATACAGTTCCATTGTGTAGCATTTAAATATTTTTGCATCTATACACCATCTTGTCTTCCCTCATCTTACCAGATAACAATAGGCAGTGTTACAAATGGTCAGGACATATTACAAGATTATACTAAACTAATATTGTTAATATAGGAAGTCTTGCAATGACTAAATTAATTACTATTTGATACTTATCATTCAAATTGTCATAATTATGTTCACATTTTCAAAACTAGAGACCTACATGCTATTGAGGGTTATAGTAAGAAAATACTGTAGTGGAAAAAAGTGCCAATGATCATTTAAGTCACATCAGTTAGAAGATATTGCTAGTTGTCTGTTAATTATTTCAACAAATAATACTTCCATATACGCAAATGACTTAAAAAGTACTACACAATATCTTATGAAACTGACATGTTATGAAGATGAAAGCATTTGCTGTAAAATTAATTCACGCTACCCATGATACAGTTATATTATTAATGCAGAAAAGTTCAAGATATCTGAAAAATATATGAAGGGAAGGGAAGAATTTCTAGGAAGGGAAATAAAATGTTAATATTGTACTTTATAGATGGAGATGAAAGCAGTTTCAGAGACAATTATGCATATGATTATCATCATCAACATGGGGTCACTGTATCAAATCAATTGTTACCATCTCCTGACTCAGTGCCTCTCTCTCCTACTTCATCAGTTATACCCGACTGTTGCAGTTCTTCTCTCACACAATCCCATCCATCTCTTTGCTGGACACTTTGTTTCCTCTTGCCTTCTTCCTGTCACAAACTTTCTTAACCATATTGTGTTCTGCAGACTGCGGTGGTGGTGCTGCGGTAGCATTGTCGCCTCACAGTTAGACGTTGCCCGTTTGATTCTCAGAGCGTCTTCTGTGTGGCGACATGCGTGAATGGGCGTTCCTTCGTTGAAGGTTGTGCGTTAGGCCCGGCAAGCCAGCACGTAAAAATCTACTGCCAATCATTAGCGGACCGGAGTTCCGCTGTGGCGACCCCTAACCTGGAAAAGCTGAAAGACACAACAACATTGTGTTCTGCTTTCCTGCTCATTTGCCCAAACCACTGTAATCTTTTCCTTTTGACCTTCTCTGCAATTGGAGCTACATGAAGTTCTGCTCCGATGTACTAATTTCTCCTTCTGTACAACATTATTTACCATTAAATATTTGAGCAGAGAGATCTCAGTGTCAGCTAATGGCTTCTGGGTGGGTTAGGTATGTGCACTTACATATTTCTAATGAACACACACACACACACACACACACACACACACACACACACACACACACACACACACACACACATGTTCAGGCACATACAAGCAAACTCTCTGCTGGTATGTCTCTCTCCCTCATGCATTTCTGTCACCTGTACTCATCTACTGTACATATCTTTATTTGAAAATGGGAACAAGGAACATTGATCTTAGCTGGTTATGTGCATAGTTACTGTGCTCTTTTTTTATCAAAGCATGTTGTGAGGGAGTATTTTTTTTTCCTTTTGCTTTCTTCTGTCATCAAACAGGGATGGATTAACCACCTAGGGGTTTATCAGACCCCCCCCCCGAGGTATACTTCACACCTAGAAATATTGATGTCTTTATCAAAATATAAGAACCACTTAGCCCATCTTTTATGCAAATTTTTCTGCCTGTTGGATAAGCTGAAGCTCCTGATTAACTGTAGTCTGATTCTTCTTAGTTGCACACAACTGCATGATGTTGTCAAACGGGTGTGTTTTACCTCTCTGTTTAGACCCAACAACCACAGCAAAGAAGTTTTGCGTGTCCACTATATTTGCGATAAAAAGGCTTTATTTAATCTTGGCATACAAAAAAAGAAGAGTTACGTACTCACCATACCGATGCATCTGTGTTGTCTGTTTTTATCCTTCCTCAAACTTTGGGTTCCAGATCTGACTTCGGCCACTTCTCAAACTTTGGATCAGTAGCTCAAGCTCCCCTTAAGCATAATTTTCTCACAAGCCCCACATTACCTCAGATCGAGTTTACCCCACTGATATCTGTAACAAAAGGAGTTACTGCCAGCCCAGCTATCTGGAATTTTGTAAATGGTTGTGTGTCATGCTATGTGTGAATATCAGCATGACTCGTATGTTTGTTACAACTGTATTAGAACTGTATGTCATGTTCTACAGACATGTGTGGAAGAGATATTTTGTAAAATACTGAGTCGAAATGTATATACACTATCGTTTAGACGTATATGTATTTTAATAATGGGGACTGAAACACAAGAAGTTAACTTCAGAAGAACAGCTGAAAACTTAATTTACTTTATAACCACATAATAAAAGAGATGTTATCTTTCAGTTTCAGTGCAACAGAAGACAATGTTTAGAACTAGATGTTTTTTGTATTGTCTTTAAATGTGGAGGAATGTAAATTATTTTATGATTTCCATCACTTGCCAAAAGATCTAAGATCTGTGTGTTTTCGCAGGTAGATGCTAAAATCAATGGTTGTAAGCCTGGGAACTGACAGTCAGATGACAAGAAGTGATGTCATGCTGCAAGTATCCCAGCAGCAATATTTGAGATATTAATTTAAGAACTCTCTGAGAGGTATTGCATTTTGTATTTTGTCTTTTGACATGACAGCATCAGCTGGGAAACCCGCTCACCATATCTGTCTTGCCTAGCTATGAGTAAGTCAGTCTAGAGTATAGTAATTTCTCTTAGATACAGTTAAGAGTATAGTGAAGTATAGCTTAGATGTTCTCTTTATTTGAGACTGTTCTGCAATGCGGTTTTAAATATTTCCCGTGATTTTGAACTCTGAGGTAAATGTGATTGTTTACCATTTTCTTGTTCTTTGATTATTTACTATTAAATATATTTAAACCTTTCAATTGTGGCTGGTCTGTCTAGAGATATTTAACCTCTTAGATTACTTGCATATCTATTTTGTGACAGTGTGCAGGCCACTCCTAAAAGCCTTGCTCTTGGTCAAACTACCATTTGTATTTACACTAGCATTACACAGTACGATTGGACACCCTTTATTAAAGGCCTTAAAAAGTAGCTGATAAGGAGTGGCTGGTGGCAGTCCAAACTACCTTACAGTTTGGGCAAAAGGGGGCATAGCTAGTAAACCTTTACTAGTCATTCTCAGGTGTGTGTGTGTGTGTGTGTGTGTGTGTGTGTGTGTGTGTGTGTATAAATCAAACCTCAAAGTGTGTTTGTGTCAGCTACATGGGCAGGGACACAAAGCACTGGTTGGACAGAGAGTTTGCTGGAGATCTTGGCTTGGCCACTCAACTGAGATCTTAACTCTATAGCTGCGGCAGTGGGAAGCCTTATTGGGGATCTAGAGAAAAAGGCATAAACCAGCCCCAGACTGACCGTGGTCTCTGTGTGCTCTTAAGGGAAATTGCACTTTACTTTGTCTATACTTGTCTACTCCCAGTGTGCATGTCCCCCACTGTTGCCAGTGGTGTGGACTGAGGCTCCTTGATTACTGGGCCAGTGTTGGGGCATCACATATTAATTGGTTGGTAGTGGTGGGATATCCACATATTAGGATTCAGTGGTGTGAATATTGAATTCCTGTAGCCTGTAAACAGTGGTCACTAAGGAAGGTGCTTGTACTCTCAGTCACACAGTGAATATTCAGAGTTTCACATCACAATAGTTTTACTTTTTTTGTTAGCTTAGTCAGGGAGCGCATGCAATGATGTCAACAGAGGAGTATGGCAAGCTGACAAAGAGCCAGATGGCTGAGATGAACCAAGACAAAGGCCTAGTGCATGCCAAGCTGAATAAAGCAGAGATGATTGCAGCCCTAGTCACAGCTGCATCACAGACCAACAACCAGGATGACAATCAGAATGGCCTTGGAGATGTACAAATCTCAGAAAACAGACAGTTCAACCTTTCCAAAGAGGACTTACAAATCCATCTGGAGTTAGAGAGACTTGAACTTGAGGCCAAACGTTTGAAAATAGAAGTGGCAGTGAGACTGAGATATCTGGAGGCTGAGGAAAATAAGAAACTGTGACGTCTGGACGCTGAGGAGAATGAGAGGCAGAGGCAACATGACAAGGAGATGCTGACTCTTCGCCAGAGTCATGGAGGTAATGGGAAAGGGAATAACTGAATCACAGAAGCCACAAAGATCATTACATTTCTTCCACAATTAACAGAGGGTGATAATTTTGTCAGTTTTATTCATATGTTTGAAAGGTTATGTAAACATTATAATGTTGATCAAGGGCTCTGGGTATGGTTCCTGACCCCCTTACTCCATGGTAAAGCTGCAACTGCTATTTCTAAATTATCTGACACTGACTGCTTAGATTATAATACTGTTAAAAATTGTGTTTTACAGTGTTTTAAGTTAACATCTGAAGCTTATAGGAAAATGTTTCATGAGCACAGATACAAGGCAGATGACAGTGTCTTTGAACATATTGCTGAACTAAGCCCTCATTTTCATAGGTGGATGAGTGGGTGTCAGGTTACCACTTTTGAAGGACTGGCAGACCTTTTGGTGAGGGAACAAGCCATTAGCAATGAATAGCAGATAGGCAATGCAATACTGCAGATGAGATGGGAAGAAGGGATACCTAGCAAGCAGGGCATCACTGCACAGGAAAGAGATACTCAGTGCTGCCCATGGTTCTAAGGGAACTCACGGTGGGCAGCTTAGACTGCCTCAACTGAGTCCGCCAGTAGCAGGGGAAGCCACTAGTCCAAGTACACATCCAGGATCAAGGGTTAAATATTTTAAATGCAACCAATGGGGCCATGTACCATACAGATACCCACTGAGACAAGGTGGGGAACAAAGGTAGGAGAGCCAGTAAATGAGAATGACAGAATGCCAACACTGAGTGGTCTGGAGACAACAAGGGTACCAAACTACCACAAGAGGTTATATCCTAGCTTAGTAAATGGGAAACAGGCCACTGCTAAGAGAGAGGCAGCCTCTGACCTAACCATTGTGAAGCCTGCAATGGTTAAAGAACAGCACTGCTTGTTTGGGCAATATACTCCAGTCAGAGCTTTAGGAGGGACCCCAATCCAAATACCTTTAGCTAGGGTTCACCTTGACTGGGAGGGTGGAAAATGAAGCCAGCAAGTAGGTGTGTTTGAGAATATCCCTGCAGATGTCCTGACAGGGAATGATTTTGATAATGCACTACCTTGTGTACATGCAGACACACACAGTTAGACTTGGAGACAAGCATGTGGGTCTGGTAGTCTGGAAGGAAACCAGACAGACCGCAGACTTGAAGCCAGGACGGGTGTGGAGGCTACTTCAGCGAGGGAGCTACCCTGTAGCAATGAGACTGAAGGTGAGCCACAGCTGCTTCTGGGTACTGGTGTTCCCTTGGACACAGTGACTGCAAGGGCAGAGGTGAGTAGTAGTACCCAGGCTGACAGTGAGGCACTGCTGTCAGAGGATACCAAACTTCCTGTGGAAGGGGTGCTGGGAAGGGTTACCAAGAGAGAGTTGTGACAGGCTCAGCTCTCAGACCCTACATTACAAGGCCTGAGGGACATACCTAGTAAGGCACCTGGTTGTCAAGGGAAGGGAAATCTGTATATTGGGACAAAGGGTTACTTGTATAGAGAATGGATCCTTGAGGGAGGGCTACAGGGTGAGAGAATACAGCAGTTGGTAAAGCCCATAGCCTACTGTCTGGCACTTCTAGCCATAGCCCATGATATTCCCTTTGCAGGTCATATGGGCATAAAGCGTACCAAGAGACGTATTATGTAGAACTTTTATTGGCCTGGGATTTCCAGAGATGTAACAGAATACTGCAGGACCTGTGAGCAGTGCCAAAAGATAGGCAAGGCAGGGGACAAGGTCAAAGCTCTTTGATGCCTCTGCCTGTGATTGAGGAGCCACTTCAGAGGGTAGCTATGGATAGTGGGGACTCTGAGTACCCCAAGTTCCACAGGGAAGAAGTATATCCTAGTGCTAGTAGATTATGCTACCAAATACCCTGAGGCAGTGGCAGTGTCCTCCATTGAGGCAGAAAAGGTGGCAAATGCTTTATTAGAGATTTTCAGCAGGGCAGATTTCCAAAAAAGAAATGCTCACTGACAGAGGTGCCAATTTCATGTCAGACCTGCTGGCTTGTCTGTGGAAGCACTGTGGGGGGGAAGCATCTAAAGACCACCTCCTACCATACCCAGACTAATGGTTTGGTGGAGAAGTTAAACTCTACACTAAAGATCATGGTATTTGCTGACCAGTTCAAGAGGGAGTGGGACAAATATTTGCCCCATCTGTTCTTTGGTTACAGACAGATGCCTCAGGAATCTACAGGTTTTTTACCATTCAAATTGCTATATGAGCATATGGTGAGGAGACCTCTAGATTTGATTTGAGATGAGTGGAAAGGCGAGTGTGAATCCCATAAGCAGTCTGCAGTGGCATATGTCCTAAACCTCAGGACAAAGCTCAGGGAACTCATGGGCTTGACCCAGATGTACCTAGCAAAAGTCCAACAGCAGAAAAAGGTCTGGTATGGCAGGAATGCTCGAGCTAGAGAGCATTCTGTAGTGCAGCAGGTAATGGTTCTCATTCCTGCAAGACACAACAAGCTGCAGGTGGCTTGGGCGGGACCCTTCAAAGTGGTAAGGAAGGTTAGTGATGTTAACTACATGGTAGAACTGCTAGGCAGAAGGCAGGGGCACAAGCTGTACCATGTTAACGTGATGAAACCTTACCATGACAGGGAGGATCTGGAGTTAAGTATTTGAGTGAGGCTTGGACTGACATGTCAGTGGAAGGGGTAGCAATGTCCCAGCAGCTATCCCCAGGTTTGAGAAATCCAAGCAATGTTAAAGGAGTTTGGCGACATGTTCACTTGAAAACCAGGGTGCACCCACCTGGTGCAGCACCATGTGGTTACAGGACCCTAAAGGTCTATTAAACAGGGCCTTATAAGGTGCCCGAGAGTCAAACAGACTCTGAGGGAGGCAATACAGGACATTTTGGAACTAGTGGTAATCCAGGAGTCCAGCAGTCCCTGGGCCTTCCCAGTGGTGCTGGTACCAAAGAATGATGGCAACACCAGGTTCTGTGTGGACTACAGGAAATTAGTCACAGAGAGTCAGATGCTTACCCCATGCCTAGGACAGATGAAGTCCTAGAGCAGTTGGGTGTGGCTAAGTATCCTATCACTACTGATCTTGCCAAAGGTTACTGGCAGGTGCCTTTGACTCGCAATGCTAGAGAGAGAGGTCAGCCTTGGTGACTCCTTTTGGCTTGTATGAGTTCACGAAGATGTCCTTTGGGATGAAAAATGCCCCAGTGACTTTCCAGAGGCTGGTAGATCATATTCTAGCAGGAGGAGGAGATTTCTCCCTTGCTGGATGACACTGTCATCTACAGCCATTCCTGGCAAGAGCACCTTCATCATGTCAGGGAGGTGCCAGGCAGACTACAGAGGGTAGGGGTTGACCATTAAGCCCAATAAATGTCAAATGTGTATGGCAGAGGTCTCTTAACTGGGACACAGAGTGGAGAGTGGTAAGATCAGGCCAGAGCCTGCCAAAGTGGAAGCCATCCAAGCATGGCCTGCCCGTTACCAAAAAGCAGGTGAGGACATTCTTAGGGACAGCAGGGTGCTACAGAAAGTCTGTCACCAATTATAATACCACAGCTGCTCCCCTCACAGACGTGACAAGGAAAAACAAGTCAGATAAGGTAGTGTGGACCCCAGCATGTGAGCAAGCATTCCAGAAGCTTAAAGGAGCTTTGGGAGAACCCCCTGTGTTAGCCAGTCCAGATTACAGCAGATAATTTTTTGTGCAGGTGGATGCTTCAAACCATGGGGTGGGGGCTGTACTTAGCCAGGTTTCCTCAGAGGAAGAAGAGCACCCAGTGGTATATCTCAGCTGTGGGCTCCAACTCAGGGAGGAATGCTATGCAGCTGTAGAAAAATGAATGTCTAGCCATAGTGTGGACACTGCAGAAACTTCAGCCTTATCTGTATGGAAGGAAATTCACTGTAATTACAGACCACAATTTTTTAACATGGCTACATCGAGCCAGCCAGCAAAATGCCAAGTTACTAAGGTGGAGCCTAGGGTTGCAGGCATATGATATGACAGTGCAGCACTGCAGTGAGGTTAGTAATGCCACCACAGATAGGCTCTCAAGACATTCATAGGGCAAGGTATTCCCAGATAGGCTGAACCCACTCAAGCAGTGCTTCTCAAGTCTTCGGGAGACACAATGTCTAGAAGTAGAAGCTTTTTGTACTGTCTTTAAATGTGGAGGAATGTAAATTATTTTACAACTTCCACCATTTGCCAAAAGATCTAAGGTCTATGTGTTTTTGCAGGTAGATGCTAAAATTAATGGTTGTGAGCTTGGGAACTGATAGTCAGATGACAAGAAGTAATATCATGCTCCAAGTGTCTCAGCAGCAATAACTGAGATATTAATTTAAGAACTCTCACAGAGGTAGTGCATTTTGTATTTGGCTTCAAAGGGAAATTGAGTAAAGCCCTGGAGAAGAATCAAGTACAAAGGAGGGGTAGGGTCCATGATAGGAGGCCTGAGCAAAACGTTAACTGTAAGAAAGGCTTCACAATCTAAGGGAGGCCAATGACAAATTTTGCTACATAAAAATTGGTGATTGCAGCTTAACTGTAGAGTAACTTGCTTCATTCTGAAAAATGGAAGCCAGAAATTCTAAAAATGCTGGAATGGGCATCAAAAAGGGGGTTTAGGTTTTTCTTGTTAGCCCAGATACAAAATCATTTCCATTTGCTCTTGTACATCTTCCTACAGGAGATTTCTTGAGAAGTAAGGATGTGTAAAATTTGGGAAGAAAATCTGGACTGTCTAGCCATCATTGGAAGTGGAGAAACCATGTGGTCAACCTGTAGGCTTGTATGTCTGGGTGAGGTAGCCCTAAGGGGAAGAGACAGAAGATCTAAAAGGGGATTCAGAACCCAAGGAGGGTACATCAAATGAGGTCAGATGAATGGGAACCACACTTGTTGAGGCCAGACTGAGGCAAGGAGGATCACCTTATTCTTCCATTGATAAGTTTTCTATAAAAACTGATGAGAGGTGTGGGAGGGTAGGCATAAGAGAGACTGGGGGTCCAATCATGGATCACAGCTTTCCTTGTTGTTTCCTCCTCTAGGGGGAATTAGGGCAAATAAACCTGCTGCATTTAGAATTGTGGACAGAGGCGAACAAGTTACTGCATGGCTTGCCCTAGTGGTGAAAAATCTGTTTTACCACTGAAGGATACAGAGATCACTCATGAGTCATAAGAACACATTTGGGTAGCCTGTCTGCTAAGACAAGAGACTTCCCCGGAGGATGCCTTGCTAAAAGAAAGTGGGTGGAAGACATTGCCCACTGTCACACTTTCATTGCCTTCTGATGCAAGCATTAAGAATGGGTTCCTCCCTGCTTGTTGATGCACCAGACTATTGATATGTTGTCCATCTGCACAGGAATTGTCCCTTGAGGCAGGATGTATTGAAATGCCTGCAATGCTAGAAGGAGTGCCTTCATCTCTAGGATGCTGATGTGAAGTTTGGCAAATAAGGGGGACCACATGCCTTGAACTGCCTGTCCCAGGTAATGGCCCCACCCCAACAGGGAAGTGTTCATGGTCACAGTGGTCTTGGGCATTGGGAGAACAATGGAGCAGCCCTACAAAACATCTGGATCATGGATCCACCAGGATACATACTGTTGGCAGATCTTTGTGAATCAAATAGGAGAGGTCTTGGGATGTCCATTTACAGAACACTGGACTGGTAGAATCCATTGTAGTATTCTTATATAGTATCTCTCTAAGGGTAGAAGAGTTATGGAGACTGGTGGTAACTGTACAAATAGTAGAATTTTTGCTTGAAGGTGTAATTTGGATAATCTGGACTGAAGAAGCAGAGCTACTAGAGAAACTGTATCTAGATGAGCCCCTATGAATTCCAGGGTTTGGGTGGAAAGCACGTGAGATTTGTCACAGTTGCCTGTGACTGCCCAGGTGTAGACAAATGGAGCAGGCCATCCCTGGAGCATCAGTAGATGCCTGGTGGGAGCCGTGTGGAGCCAGTTGTAGAGGTAAGCAAACATCTGAAATCCCAGCAATCTCAGGTGAGCTGCAACCTATGCCATACACTCGGTGAATGCCCAGGGGCTGTGGTGAGACCAAAGTGCAGGGCTCTGAACTGAAAATGACTGTCTTCCAGCCAGAAGCAAAGGTATCTCCTGGATCATCTGTCAATTTTTGTGCGATAGTATGCATCTTGGAGATCACATACATCCAATGGTCTTTCCTCAAAAGAGGGAAAATGGACTGAACCATGACCATTCAGAACCTGGATTGTCTGACAACTTGGTTTAAGTGGATTAGGTCCAGTGCTGGCCTGAAGTTCTCACCTTCTTTTGGCAACCAAAAAAAATTTTTGAATAATTTGAGAATCCTTGTTGGTCTGGAGAGACCTCTTGGATGACCATACCTCTCAGCCTCTTAGCACAAGAAATCTGGAAAAAGCCTAAAATAAATGAGGGCAAAGGCCCAAAAATAGGGATAGATTTTAAATATTGCTCTTATAAACTTAAAACATTGCTAGAATGACAGGATTTATATTAGCATACATTTTCTGAAGTATATGGGTACCGCAACTGAAATGCATGCCTTTCTTTAGTGACTTCATGCCTTAGGGATTTGCCATAAAACCACAAATTTTATGAGGAACGGGTCAAAAATATGAGACAAAAATCTGGACAGTCTGTGAAAACCTGGACAGCTGAGAGGTATGTGGATGACTCTTATTCTTAGCAGCTTTTTTTTTTTTTTTATCTCAGACTACTGCCTTCCTCTGATGGGGTGGTACATCAGAAGTTTTTCATGGGTGAATGGGGGGGGGGATGTAATAATGTCTGACAATTATTCTCTACACCCAGAGATCTTTGGTGATAGCTGTCCTGGATTCCCCTTCCGAGTGCATCAGTCGGCAACTGTTCAGAGGCACTGGAAATGCTTTTCAGTAAAAGGGTCTCAGAAGCCTTGGTTTTCTGAAGCCCCCTGTCGTGTGGGCAATATCTACCATTAGCGCTTCCCCCCTCTGCTGTGGAGGGATCCATCTCCATAGCAATCCTGTGAGTACCCTTAAGATTTCCAGAACCACATCTCTCTCTCCCTTTCTGGTTTCCTGAGAAGGTTCTCTGAGGGGTAGAAAAACATATCCCTATGGCAAACAGGGTTTCCCCATCCTGTTCACTCATAGAGAGTGTCTCTAACTTTGGGTCCAAATAAGATAGATCCAAAGGGTGCACTGATGAAGGACATCTTGCAGGGCTCCCGAAAGTCTCAGAGACTCATCCAGGTGTGTTGTCTCCAAACGATAGTGCCTGAACTTGCCGCTCTCAAAACACCTTTCGTAGTGCGTGAAATCAGGCTCATTGAGGCGGCTGACAGGGACTGAAGGTTGGCCAGTTGTGAAGAGACTGTCTTTTTATTCCCTACCACATATGGATCTTGAGAGAGATTTCATAAGCCCTTTCATCAAATCTCTCTAAAACCTTGGAGAAATTTGCTAGGTAATTCAGCGACCACAGAACAAAGATCTCTGAATCAAAAATTCACTTCATAACTCTGTTCAGTAACCCAGACTATCTGTTAGGGGGACGGATAGATGGACTTTCCCTCAACAAGCTCCTTTTGGTGGCTAAGACTACCACCATGGCATCAACTGAGGGACTTCTGTTCCAATGGGCATGGTTGTTGGGTGCCATTATTTGTTCGTTTACTTTTAAAGTCCAATGGGAAATGAAGAACACCATTTCATCTGCTAGGGTACCACCAAGGATGTACTGAGCCGGTTCTGAAACTCTCAAGAAACACTGACTCCTCCTGGGAAGGGGCTTTGGAAAACCAACCACCTTTCTGTCTCAAAAGTTTGAGAATTCCTCCAAATGAGACACCCTCAAGGGGTGGCCTGGGGGACGTCTCACCTTTATCTAATTCAGTGTCTCCTATTAAAGATTCTGGAGGGAAATCAATGTGCCTTCTCTTGCAGTTACACTTCCAGGAAACTTCCTCATGGGGATGATCCAAGGTTCGTAGGTTCTTGTAAGAAGTAAATTTAGCTACCAACAAAAATTACATACTTGATAAAATTTTTACATGTTTCAGACTTCTACAGTAGCTCAAATTTTAAGAAATCTGCAAGAAAGAACACAATTAAAACTAATCAAAGCAACAGACAAAATAGTGCAGGATTTTAAAAGGTAACAAATGCTCCGTATGAAAACATAGCTGTAATAAAACTGTGGTCTATGCAGCCTCTTCAATGATTGTGCCACATCACTTCAGATATTAGAAGATATCTCTTTGAAATCATCACACAACAATCAGGATGGAAATGCACCAAACTAACATGCTTCTTAAACTATAACACTATACAAGACCTCTGACAACTTCAGTGTTATCAGGCTTTGTAATCTGCTTTACACACCTGTATTATTAAATTATCACTTAAGCAGACACATACATTAATTAAAAAACACATTCACATTTTTCATATACATATTAAATTGAACAATAACTACATTCCAACATTTCACAAATTGTTCAATTTTTCCTCCTCCTGATTATTACTCTGCATGCATTGCTTCCACAAATTCCATTTACTTCTGTGTAATTTGCTCCTATCCTTTTTAAAGATCCCACCTCTATTTATTTTATCTCATTTACAATTTTCAGCACATTAATTACAGTTGGTTTAGATTTTGATTTCCATTTTCTAGTAAATGCTTTTTGGCAGCCACTAGCATTAAAGTTATTAAGGCATTACTATGTTCAGGCAATTCAGATCCTCTGTCCCAGCACAAACAAATCATTGCCTTACTTTTATTGTTCCTCCCAACATTTCTGACCGAAAACTACATGGAATTTTTAAAATTTGCCAATTGTTTAAACTTCCAAAAGACATACTTCCAGCATCTTCCATCTACCTGCGGAAAAATTCTCTGAAGTCTGCTTGAGGTACAAAAATATCTATGTAAATACTTCGAAATAAAAGTCTTAAATCTTCTGGACTCTTCACATATTTGGCAAATATACAGATGGCCTTTCCATTGTTCCTTTGTAAATCCTTTCCATTCTGTCTTCCCAGTCTTTCCTGACCTCCTCTGATTGATTCTTATAGTTATCATGCAATATTTTATATGCCCAAAATTTGCTATTGCTACATTTTTTCCACATTTAATGAGACCATTGTCTTTGCACCAATTGCTATCATGGTCTAACCTATGTTGGAGCAATTGTGAATTAGTGGAAGATAAAATCACATCCAGTTTACAGCTGTCTGCAAACAATGATAACCATAACCCAGAAATGTTGATCTGAAAGTCTGAGGAATGGATAAATAGAACAAGGCCAAACACTGACAGCTGCAATACACTAGTGTTTTTTTTTTTTTTTTTTGCGCTTTCAGAAGTGGCATCTGCAATTCTAACCACGTGGGTTCTGTCAGACAATAAATTAAATATCCGCTGAACAACATAAGGATTTACATTCAGATTTACAAGTCTGTCAATAATGCTTGGTTTGGAAATAATGTCAAAGGCTTTGTTCAGATCCAGATACGTTGCATCCACGGAGTAATTGCTATTCGCGGTTTTGGTTATTTTTTTCAAAAAAATAAAATAAATAAATAATAATAATAATAACAAGGTTAAAGAGGCAGGACTTGCATTTGAAAAAGCCAAACTGATGAGAGTCCAGGGTTAAGAAATTTTCAATGCCCAGATTAATTAGGTGTGACATAATATATTCCACAAATTTAAAATGAGACTAGAGAATCTAATCAGTCTATAGTTACAAGGGTCTACCACCCTTGGGTAATGGCATTACAGTGGCCATTTACCATGCTTCAGGGATGTAACCTGTGGAGAGGCTTAGATGACAGAGATTAAATAGGGGGTTCAGATAGGCCATATTTAGCAATAATATTCAGCCAATCTGCTATAGTATCAGGGCCCATGATGAACTGTTCTTAGTTTTTGAGAGGGTTTGTTCCATGGTAAATTAAAGGAAGTGGATGGGATTGTGGTATCAGTGGATGAACTAAATTTGTCAGCTAGGGCATCAGCTATTTCCTTCAGGTCAGAGTGAGCAGTATTACTTGTGAGCTGGCTCTGAATACGGTTAGGTGTTAGTTCTTAACTTCCTGGTATAACTAAAGATATTGCTGTAAGTGGGTATTTCAAGTACATACTCCGCAAACTAGTGGTGAATTTAAGGGAACTATTAAGTGCACTTTTAACAGAGGTAGAATATGAAGTCTTAGAAACTGCTTAATGCTTACATCATTTTGTAATTCATTTATAGTGGTATTCCACCTTAGCAGTTTATTTTTAAATTTCTTATTAGAGTTGGTGCAGACAGGGACTGCCTTAGGAACACTACTACTTAGAAGTTAGAGGCACAGACACAAAAGCATTACCAGTGGGATCCATCAGAGTAGGATTACTGCAGAATTTATTTAGGTTATCAAGTAATTAAACAGGGTTTGTTTTTCAGAAGTCCTTAAACACAGAAGTATTTACAGGCAAAAGTACCACCAGTTTTAAAGGAATAAGGCTAAAGATGCCAATAGTTTAAAGATATACATACACATTACATTCTCCTTTTTCAGTAGCAAAGCCTTTTCCAATCTTAATTTAGGGTAGACCGTTATATAGTGTACAAGTAGTCATAAAAAATATTTTATATTACATAGTACTTTCAACTATAATACTGCTCAAAATATCATTTAAAAATGATGGGTTATTTTTCAAAGAAAAATTAATCAAAAATGTTCAGAGCTTCCAGCACGTTTCACTTCTTGAACAGTTTCTTATCTGGCTTTCACAGTAATAGCCCAAATCTTGAATACTTAGGGGAACATGTGGTCTGCAATGATGATGATGACAAACTTCATCTAATGGCAACTCTCTTGGCAATTCATCACACTGTTCTGATATACAACAAACATAGCTCTCTTATTATCTAACAGATTGGTTTACTGTTCTAGCCTTAAATCATTAATTTTATTTCATCACGTTTTCCACTCTGAATTTTTGAATTCTCTCAAGACTCTTGGAGATGCATTCAACATATTCACTTTCATCTAAATTTCTGTTTATGAGTTTGGACACATATGACATGCATCTTAGATGAAAAATTAAAGTGGGCTCATTTGCTAGAAAGAGGAAAATTAAACACATTATAAAAACATATGCAAGTATGTGACTGCACAATTCTCTTATTTAACTGTGACCTGAAAGCACTGCCTAGTTTAATGATTTTCTCAGACTTAAACACAAGCAAAAGTGTCCGTCCAGTACCAGACACAAGCACAAGGGAGCGTCCAATACCAAATACAAGCACAAGGGAGCTTCCAGTACTAAACACAAGGGAGTGTCCAGTCTAAACACGAGCACAAGGAAGTTTCCAGTACCAAACAAGAACACAAGGGAGCGCCCAGCACCAAACAAGAGCATCCAGCACAAAACATGAGCACAAGGGAGCATCCAGTACCAAACACAAGCACAACGGAGCGCCCAGCACCAAACATGAGCACAAGAGCGTCCAGCACCAAACATGAGCACAAAGGAGCATCCAGTACCAAACACAAGCACAAGGGACTGTACAGAACCAAACACGAGCACAAGTGAGTGTACAGAACCAAACACGAGCACAAGTGCGTGTACAGTACCAAACACAAGCACAAGTGCGTGTACAGTACCAAACACAAGCACAAGTGCGTGTACAGTACCAAACACGAGCACAAGTGAGTGTACAGTACCAAACACGAGCACAAGTGAGTGTACAGTACCAAACACGAGCACAATGAAGTTTCCAGTACCAAATACGACCACAAAGGAGTGTTCAGTACCAAACACGAGAACATAAGGGAACATCCAGTACTAAACACGAGCACAAGGGAGCTTCCCCTACCAAACACGAGCACAAGGGAGTTTCCCCTACCAAACACGAGCACAAGGGAGTTTCCCCTACCAAACACAAGCACAAGGGAGTTTCCAGTACCAAACACGAGCACAAAGGAGTTTCCAGTACTTCGCAGAAAGGATTCTAGCAATGGTTAAAATTTATATTAACATATATTTCCAGCCACTACTCAAAAGACATTAAAGCCATAGCTATAACAATTTAAATGCTGTAGGAAGAACACTTCCTCTGTTTCATTCAATTATTCTAAAATCTCTTAGGTTTTGTTGGGTCTGTTTGTAGCCAGACAACACAAACATCCACATTTTAGACACCCAAGGAGGACTCAAGAAAGGGCCTTTTTCATATTTAGGCTCCCAGAGTTGAGAGGTGCTACCTTGATATTAGCCACACTGGCATTTTTATTTATTAGTTTGTTAAAGTGACACTGCCTACAAAATGCAGTATGGGGGGTACAGAGAAGGATCATTTATCTTGCAGTGTAAAGGTTTGGTGTTAGTAATAATACTCTGTTTCATGTGAGGGGCTTGCCACCAGCTGTAATTTTCTTTTGTACCGTTCACATAGGGACTCATTCTGTTCTAACAGCAAATGGCTAAATGTCAGCATATGACAGATAATACACTACCCTAGGGTGCCTAGTGCTAGGAGGTTGGCAACAGACGGGCAGAGAATGACTAGACTCATGACTGACCCAGATTTGCCAAGTGGCGTACATTTTTCAGTGTTATATAATTTGGTGACTCTTGGCCCGATGGGGGTGCTGTATGTTACATATAGGGACAGTGAAACACTGCACTTAATAAATAAAAAAAAAAAAAGTTTAGTACGATACAGTACACTGCAGCAGCTATACAATACATATTAGGAGGACAGAGAGATCAAATACAAGACAGCATAAAGTGTTGCAACTTCTGTGCAATACAGCACAATATTATACCATACTGCAGTACTGTTCAGTACAGTGCAACCTATTATACTATAATTCACTAGGATTACAGCTTACTGCAATACAGCATTACAAGGATCTAATGAACGGTATTCTTGGATGCCACAGCACAATAGGCCAACAGTGCCACAAGCAGGAATATAGTAAACTCTCAGTTAACCGGAACTCAAGCAACCAGCACGCTCCAGCAACAGGCAAAAAAAAAATATCGAAGAAATACAGTATAATTTTCATGTGTTGCACTTTCTGTTTTTCCCCCGCAGAAACATACCTTACGTTTTTAGAGTTTTGAAAAGGAAGATAGGAATAAATTTCCTCTCTCCCCAACCTGAAAACAAATCAAACCAAACAAATAGTATAGGGTACAGCATTAGTCAGGCCTATTTTTAATAGCAACTCTCAAGCAACCAGAAACTAAAGTTATCCGGCATCTACCAATCCCCATGGATGCCGGTTAACTGAGAGTTTATAATATGTTGAACAATGCAGTATCAACTATTAGTGAATGAATGGGCAGCAAACATGGACGTCGCAGCACTGTAATCTAAACACTGTAGATTCCAGATGTTATGGAAATTTTTTCCAGTCATACCCAATAGAAGAGTTTACGGCAGGTTGATCATTCAAAATCCAACACAATAGAGCAGCAGTCTTTGTAAAGAGAAGTTTAAGGCAGGCCACACAAGAGCACACACACACAAGTGAAAAGTTAGCACTGCTGTGTAAACCGTAGTAATACAAGAGAAACAATAGAATAACAACTATATCTAGTGCTCTCACAGGGGTAGGGGACAAAGGCTAGAGCAGTTTCAAATGTAAAATGACTAGAGCACAAAACACAGCCTTTACACCACTAGCCAATAAATACTAAAGTATAAAATAAGTGTAGAAAAGTTTATTTCCCATATGCTGTGGAATTATTTTGACAGTCAAATCCAGTAGCAGATGTCAAGGCTTGTTGGCTGTTGTTGAACTCAATGACTGCACAAGTACCTAGGTCATTAGTTTTCAGTTGGCCATGTGGACTTCAGTCAAATACTGAAAGTGTTTAGTTCACTGCTACAACACTGCTAACTTGGCAGTCTTGTCTACTTGATGTTCATGTACAATTTTTTGATTTGACTTTAAACAAGCAAAATTCATCCACTGTCAAATGTGAAGGGGTTGAGATACAGAAAAGATGTGTTATAGCAAGTACAGTACAAACTTACTGATGAAAACCAGGTTATTTACATGTTAACCAAATAAGTGAACTGTTAGGTTCATAGACCATTTTCAGCCACAACCAGGCAAAAGGCAAGTAAACAAGGCAATACACTGCTGCCAAGAGTCGACATTTTGACCTAGTGCGGTTAGTCAGGTTAGACACACTGTTGCATTACTTAACTATATACAGTACAGTACGATATTAGTCCAACTGTGTACTACCTGTGTAGTAAATAAAGAGCCAGCTGTCTCAAAACCTGACTTGCCATGGAGGGCAAGCAGATATAACAGGTAGCTGTTCTGTCCTACAACAAGAAAAGGGACATTCATACCATTGTCACACATATATATCAGTCTAATTAAAGCAGAACTGTCACATTTTTCCTTTGTGAAAGGAAGAGAAGCCTCACAGAAAAGCGTAGGTATTAATGTGCAAAGTAATAAATGCATTGCTTTCAATGATTTTATAGTACTTACTCCTGCAATTTTCCAAAAAAAAAAAAAAACATGCATGATAATTCATGCAGTGTTAACATGGATAAACTGTTATGCTGTACATATGCACATGAACATAAATATATAAATACATGTATGTAGTGCGTGGAGACTGGTGATTATGCTCAGATATACAAAGAGAGAGATCAGTTAAGTGTTACTATAGGGCAAGACCCAATCTTAACAAATGTTAAGCACCTCCTACTTAACTTGCTAAGGTCAGGTCTCATGCTAGCCAGTCAAATTTGCCAGTACCAACCAGCAAACAGCGAAACTTTCTCTCTCCCTACTATCTGTGCTAGTAACAAGTCTCTGACTTCCTCTTATAAACTTTTAATTTGCTAGAACAGGATTTGTGTGCGCCTGTATTTTCTGAGGGATAAGAAGTTTGAAACTCAAATGTCATTATTTAGTGACTTAAGTCCTCAAACATTTGTCAGAAAAAAACACAGATTTTATGAAAAACCGATCAAGCATATGAGGCATATATCTGGACAGTCAGTGAAAAATTTGGATAGTTGAGAGCCACGGGTGAGTGTAAGCTGCTTCACTGTCTAAATATACGAGGCTGTGTTACACTGTCTTTCTGACACTACTAGCCAACTGCTTTATGGCAAAAAATGGCAAAATGCTTAATGCTTTTTTCCTATAATTAGTATGTGGATTAGAATAATCTCCATACATTACAAAGAATTATTAGCAGGTCTCTGACCATAACCATCTTATAATGTGTTTGAAACAAGGAAGCAGAGATTCACCTCACAAGCTTTGCTCTCAAGGCAAATTTCTTTGCAACCATGTCTTGAACACACAATAGGTGAGTTATGATTGGCAACCCACTTTTTATTCTCTTTATTATAGAGGCGCATAACTATTTTTGTGGCTATTGTACACTGAAGACAGTTTATTAAACTTAAGTGCATTTTTAACCTTTCTTTCCTCTGTAAATAAAGTCTAAGTTTATTTTTAACTTACAGTTTCAGGCCTGTTTATTAGTCCACTTTTAAAGTTTCTCAATGAAACAATATTCCTTACAGTTCACATGCTTGGTATTGCAACACTGATCAAGCTGCCTTGGAATCAACAAATACATATACAGGAAGGTTCCTAATAATCCATCAGTAGATTCACAGGATGTCCACAAATTTTCCTGACATCTGTAGCTTTTTCAGGGCAAGTTCCAGCAAGACTCTTTATGCATGGTCTCAAAAATCCCTCATCTATGACACTTGACTCCAGCCATTTTTTAACAGCCCTTTATCAGTGATTCACATTAGAACACACTGTTCCACGGTTTTTACTACTTTAACATGTTTGTCTATACTATGCCACCATCAAGTTCTTAATGTGATTTACAGTATATGCACAGTGCTAGCAAACTATGAATATATAAACATTACATGTACATACACACATGCCCCTCTCATAGTTACTAGATATATATGTGTGTGTGTGTGTGTATGTATATATATATATATATATATATATATATATATATATATATATATATATAGGTTTACTATCGAAATATCGAAAAATTGGTACTGATCAGCGAATTGTTTCGCCGAAAGTACAAATAACCTAACGGCTCTATTGTCGAAAAACATCTGTTAATGCTGAAAATGTCGACAATGACATTTTATGGT
This sequence comes from Protopterus annectens, assembly GCF_019279795.1. Classification (NCBI taxonomy): domain Eukaryota; kingdom Metazoa; phylum Chordata; order Ceratodontiformes; family Protopteridae; genus Protopterus; species Protopterus annectens. Next base: position 6,547,601 of record NC_056728.1, on the reverse strand, counting down.
ATTAACAACAATGCCACCCTTGCCATAACTCCCTAACCCCTACACCTAACATCCCGTTTATGGAGGGGTGCAAGCCCCCCTGCGCCCCCACACCCCCCAACTTAATATTCCAACTCCGAGATCGCACTACAGTGAGGAAAGGGATATATTTCCCTAACAGCACTGTACCGCAATCCCTGTACATAATCTAACATTATATTTGTGAATGCACAGTCCATTCACAAATATAACGTTCCCTCATGTAACCTGCACACATATGAAGTATTTGAACATCTGTAGTTCGAATACTTCATAGCCATGCAATTGCATGGGAAAGCTTCAATGGTAAACCATATATATATATATATATATATATATATATATATATATATATATATATATAAAACACGAAAACCTTTTCGGACATGGAGGAACGCAAACCACAGCTAGAACTTAAAGTAGAAAACTTTAATCATCACTTTCAAAACATGCAAAGCTTAAAAATTTGAGCGCTTTCGTTCATGTTAAGTCTACCTTCATCAGAAAAAAATAAGTTACGTCTTACCATAACGTTCCATCTGTGTTATAGATCTTCATTCATTACTGTTAGGACTTTGGTTCTGGTCTTGGACCTGACAAGGCCGTTTACAAGCTAGCGCCAGCCAAAAACATTCAGTTAAGACCTGCCCATAATGCCCCTCTCATAGTTACTCCAGATCGAGTTTGCCCGCCCCTATATAATAGAGATAGTAAGAGAAAAAAACAGTAGGAGGCTCTGTCTGAGCAAATACCCTAACCACGAGTTCCTAAAGCCCACCAGGAGTCCAGGCAGGGGGAAGGAGGGTGGGAAGTAATGAATGAATAAAGATTTACAACAGAGATGGAATGTTATGGTAAGACATAACTTCTTTATCTGATGTTGTAAATTAATTCATTCCTTACTGTTAGGACAGAGTCCCCAGCTACTTGAGTCCTGGGTGGCCCTAAGGAAGGATATTCCTGAGCACCATTGAACTAAAAGAAGCTCGTCCCCTGGAGGCCAAATCCAAGTTGTAATGAGAGATAAAGGTATGAGGTCTTGCCCAAGTGGCTGCTGTGCAGATATCATCCATAGAGGCTCTGGAATGAAAAGCTACAGAAGTAGCCATTGATCTAGTTGAATGAGCCTTTATTCTGGAAGGTAAGGATAGCTTACTCTGTTGGTAGATAAAGGTAATGACGTTTCTAAGCCAGGGGGGATAAAGTCACTTTGGAGACAGGTTTACCCAATCTGGGTCCTGCAAAGGCCACAAACAATTGATCTGTTTTCCTGAAAGATTTAGTCCTGTCCAAATAACAACGAAGCTGCCAATGCACATCAAGGGTGTGCAAAAGGTACTCCCCTCTGTTAGAATGTTGAGGGAAGAAAACCGGCAGGTCAATAGATTGGTTAATGGAAAATCCAGAAATGACCTCGGACAAGAAAGAAGGGTCAGTACATGAAGGGACACCCTATCCCTGTGAAAGTTCACGTAAGGTCTCTTGACACTCAAGGCCTGCAGCTCAGATACTCTTCTCACTGAGCTAAGTGCTACTAGAAGTAGAGTCTTCCACGACAAAAACTTTACATCACATGAATCAAAAAGTTCGAAAGGAGGGCCTGTGAGAGACTGAAGCACCAAAGTCAAGTCACAGGGTTCTATGGGGGGCTTGACAGGTGGTTTAACATGTAATACTCCTTTCAAAAAGGACTTGCACAGGCGGTGTGACATAACTGAAGAATTATCAAATCCATTATGAAAACTGCCGATAGCTACTAAATGTACTATGATTGTCTATGCTGAGGCTCTTGCATGTAGAAGAGTCATCAGGTATTCTAGGATCTTTTGAATAGGCTTAGAGAAAGGATCTAAGTTCTGATCTTTGGCCCAAATAGAGAACCTATTCCATTTACTGGAATAAACTTTCCTGGTGGAAGGTTTGTGTGAAGCCAGAAGAATTTCATGAACAGGAGATGAGATGTCAGGCAGCCTGGCAATCATTGGAAGTGGAGGAACCAAGCTGTGAGCTTGAGGCTGTGGAGACTGGGATGAATCAGTCCCAGAGTATGAGATAACAGACCTTGGGAATGATCCAGGATACACGGGCTGTGAATCAGATGAGGCCATAAGAAGGGGAACCAGACTTGACGGGGCCAATAAGGGGCAATGAGGATCACTTTGCTTCTCAAACTTTGAGCTTTCTGGAGGAATTTTGGGATGAGGGGAAATGCAGAAAAGTCATACAGTAGACCTAGGGCCAATCGTGTGTTACAGCATCTCTCGGGGGTTCCCCCTGAGAGGGGATCAGGGCAAAGTAGCTTCTGCATTTGTTGTTTAGGGGGGAAGCAAACAGATCACACCAAGGCTTGCCCCAGCAGCGGAAAATCCGTTCTGCTATTACAGGATTGAGGGACCACTCATGAGGCATCAGGATATTCTGGGAATGTGCGGTGCTATAAGAAAGCAGTTGGAAGTGACCATCCATTGCCAAATCCTCATGGCTTCCCGACACAGGGGGTAAGACCTGGTTCTGCCTTGCTTGTTGATATACCAGATGACTGACATATTGTCCGACTGAATTGCAATGGTCCCACAAGGTAGGAATGTATGGAACGCTTGCAACGATAAGAGAACTGCCCTCAGTTCCAGGACATTTATGTGCAAATTGGCCTGCATGGGGGACCAGGTGCCTTGGACAGTCTTTCCCTGGAAATGCCCCCCCATCCCTAACAGGGAAGTGTCCATGGTCACCAAAAAATCGATTGTGACTTCATCCACCATAGCATTTCTTCCTTGCAAAGGTTTGTAAGACGTATCATGTGGGTGAGTTAAGATCAACCATTGTGCAGAAAGGAGCCACTGTAGTATTCTCATGTGCAACCTCGCCAGTGGTACTAGAGTAATGGCAGCCGCCATGGAGTCTAAGAGCTGCAGTACAAGGTGTGCTGGTACATAGGTCTGTGGAAGGAGGGCTTGGATTTCGTGTCTTATTTTCGAAAGCCTGTGAGGAGGGAGGGAAGCTTGACAGGATGTTGTGCGAAGACTGCTCCAATTAATTCCAGTGTTTTTTTTGGGGATATTTGAGATTTGTCCTTGTTGATTGTAATCCCCAGGAGGAGAGCGAGGCCTTGAGTGTAATAGAGGCTGCAGATTAGAAGATTCCTGGTCGGTAAGGAGCCAGTCGTCTAGATATGGAAACACCTGGAATTCTTGTAGTCGAAGATGAGCTACTACAACTGCCATACATTTGGTGAACACTCGGAGGACTGTCAAGAGACTGAATGGCAGTGCCCTAAACTGGTAGTGGCTCCCAGCCGAAGTGGTGATCCATCTTTATGTGGTAACACACGTCATGGAGATCTATAGAGCACATCCAGTTGTCCCTCCCTAGCAAGGGAAGAATGGACTGTACCATGACCATCCGGAATTTTTGAGGTTTGATCCAGGATCGGTCTCCAGTCCCCTGTCTTTTTTGGCACTAAAAAGAACCTTGAGTAAAACTCGGATTCTCTCTGGTCTGGTGGGGTTGGATGACTTTTTTTCTTAGCAGCTTTTCTATTTCTAAGGCTGCTACTTCCCTTTGACTGGGTGACACATTCAGGATTTGTTTGAAGAGTCTGGGAGTTAAATCGAATGGTATCTGGTAGCCTCTGGATATTATTCTCTGCATCCAGACATTGGTAGTAATAAGTTGCCAGGCTGGTAGGTGCAGAGAAAAATGACCCCTGACTGTTTCCAGAGGAAAGCAATAGGGCCAATGCTCAGTAGCGCTGGTAGGGTCAGCCGGAGAAGGAATCTCTAGTGCCCTGGTTACATGGAACCCCTCTACCCCGAAAGGGGCATCTTTTAGATGAGTTGCCCCCTCTGTCCCAGGGGGAATTGCTCACCACGAGTGTTACGAAAAGATCCCTGGGATTTTCTGAACCACATTTTTCCTCCATTCTGGTTCCTGGAGTAGGACGTCTGGGGGGTGGAAAAGCGTATGCCCACAGCAGACAAGGTCCTTCCGTCTTTCCACTTCATGCTAGTGTGTTTCGTACTTTGGGACCAAAAAGTACAGACTGTCGACAGGCACATTGACGAAGTAAGATTTAAAGGGGTCTGCGAAATCACACAACCGCATCCAAGCATTACGTCTCATGACAATGCCTGATGCAGCAGCTTGAGCTGCCCCCTGGGTGGTGTGAGATATCAAATGCATCGAGGAGTACAAGAGAGATTCAAGGGTAGCTAGCTGCAAGGTGACAGTGTCATGCACCTCAGCAGGCAGTACCCCTGCCAAAGAGGAAGACATTTCAGAGATTAGGTCTCTTTGGAGCCAAGTGAAGTGTGCCAGATAGTTCAGCGACCAAATGGGAAAGGTCGCTGAAGCATAGGTCCACTTCCCTAGTCTGTCCATGGCCCAAGAATTCCTGTTCGGAGGATGGACAGTGGAACTATCTTTTGCCAGTTCCCTCCTGGTGGCCGCCGCCATGACCATGGAATCAACTGTCAAGTGTTTGGACCAGTGGGGCTGGTCTTCCGGTGTGGATAGAATTTTGTCCAGCCTCCGGGGGACAGGTTCTACATTGTCCTGGGCCTTCCAGGCATGCTGCACGATCAGCTTAACAAGCTCATCTGCAGGTGGGGTCACCCAGGAAGTAGATGGCTGGGCACGGAAGGCCTGCAAGAACACAGATTCCTCAGAAGGAGGGTTAGAGGACTTCCAATCTCTCCACTACTTGGGGATTTCGAGAATGTCTCCGAATGAGACGACGTCTGGCAGAGACCATAGGGACCCTTCTCCCTCATCATAATCGGTGTCTTCAGTGATGGATTCCTCAGGGGAATCAAGGTGCTTCCTCTTGCACCGTTTCTTCCGGGGTGGCTCCTCAATGGGATCTTCTGAGGAGGACTCCAGAGAAAGGGTTCCCTTCAAAGGAAGGTCTTGCAGCTCCCGTGCCCAGGATCCCAAAGCAGGGGATTAGGCAGCTACATACTGGGGGAGTTCTGATGCCAATGTCACTGATGCTGACTGCGAGCCTGCGGAGGCAAGAACCCTCTGCATCACCTGGAAAGCAGGCCCGCCCAAGGAGGGATGGGAGCCTGGAACTGAGAAGGACAACCCCGGAACCGGGGTCACACCCTGCCCTAAGGAGCCCACCTCCAGGAGAGGAGCTCCAAGAGGATTGGAAGCCATCGGGGCCATGGACATAGATGGCGCCAGGGAAAAAAATAGGTGCTGGGCTAGGTACCAAGGTGCTGACAGCCCAAACACTGCTCCGAGAGTGCAGCGGCTCCAACGAAGCCGATGCAGCAAGGATGGTCAGTGCCAACAGGGGAAAATCCGCAGTCGGAGGTGAGACAGTATGCACCGGGGTGAACATCGATACCAAGATCTCCAGGGCCTGGGTATTGGCCGGAGGAGGATAAACATTAGAATATGCTGTGAAGGATTCCGAACCAAAAGGGACGGAAGGTCTAGCTGCAGTGGGCAATCCCCTAGCTGCCAGAAGCTGGTCCACAACCCGCACTACATCTAGTTCAGAAAGGCTCCTGGTGGATCTAAAGGAGGCTGCTGAAGGACAATCAGGCATTTCAAGAAAGAGGCTAAAGCGATGCCCCAAAAAAGGTTGTACGTTGGAGAGTATCTGGTTCATGGGAGATATTCGACTTTAGGAGCAGAGGTCAATCTGTGGAGCCGAAGAAGCTATCGGTACGATGGCCGGGGATGGTGCCAAAGCAGGTATAGTCATGGAAGCCAATGTCAGAAACAAGGACAGCACCAAAGCCGGCAGTGCCGAGGCTGGAACCAAAATAGGAGTCAACATCAGGGACGGCACAGAGGGAGAAGACGTAGGGTCTGGTGCCGAAGAGGTCTGCGCCGAGGGCACCAGAGAAGCTTGGAGCTGACTCAGTTCTGTAACTGATGGAGATGTAGGGGGGACTGAGTGACTCCGTTTTTCCTTGTGTTTTTTGGTCTTTGGAGGCAGTGAGACCAACGACCCAGATAGAGCATCCAAAAAAGGCGTTTTGATTAAACCTTTCAAAATAAACTTATTTTTACACTCTGCTAGTGTGCAATTGCTAAAACTATCAACTGTCACAATCAGCTTTAATATGATCCATGCCCAAACAGTAAATGCATCAATTGTGGCCGTCTGAATTGAGCATCTTACGCCCACACTTGTCACACTGTTTAAACCCCAACTTAACTTTCTCTGACATAGTACAGGCAACAAAGGGGTATCCTAAAGGAAACAGCAATAAGAAGGAAAGAAGAGGAAGAGAATACCAACAATGGCATTTAAAAAATACCACAAGTGGTAAAGAAAGGCCTACCAATGGTAGGAGAGAGGGACATTACCAACGACGGTACAGATTTAATTACCAAAGGTAAAGGGTAGGAAAGAGAAGTAGTTGATAGGCAATAGTAAGAAAAGGCTAAACTGACTAAAAAACAAGAAAGTCTGAAGAGAAACTACACCAAAAATCACAAATTTCAACTTAGCTTTGAGAGAGATGGCTAGGCATGTCTGACGAGGAACACGGCAAACAAGATCTAAAGTAACTACGAGAGGGGCATTATGGGTAGGTCTTAGCTGAGAGTTTTTGGCTGACATGAGCTTGGAAACGGCCGTGTCAGTTCCCAGAATGGAACCGAAGTCCTAACAGTAAGGAATGAATTAAGATTTACATCATCAGATTTAACTGTTACAAATGATATAAACACCTTTGGATGTTTAAGATTCCTTTTCCCACCCTACCTGTTCCATTTTAGAATGCTTTTTACATTTAAATTACCATTTAAACCAGGGGGTGTGTCTGCTTGCAGTTTAATTTACCATCTGAGTTCTTTCACTTCGAGCTGGAGGTTGCAATCTCCCCACAAACTAGAAATTTTTCTAATACAATAGCTGAATTCCTTGCACTGAGGGCTACCCAAATTGTGCCTAGCTAATGCATTTTTAAGGTCACCCTTTCTTAACGCCTGACAGTGTTCCTTAATGCGATCGCTCAATTTCCTGATGGTTTTCCAGACAAGTAACAAACCTAACAACCACAAATACATTGGACCAGCATCCCGATGGCCACAAAGGAGTAAATAACTTTTTGATGAGATTCGGGCACCCAACAGTAACAACCCTTTTCTGGCCTGGCAAGAAGAAGACATTCACTCCAGTGCATCTAACATGTTACTGGGCTCTATTTCAAAGACAGCTAACCCTGGTAACTGTAAACAACTTATCTTTAAGCTTAAAAAACTTGTTTCTAATTACAACAAAATTGAATATGATGTTTTTTTTACCTCACCAGCTGTGTTGACAATGATATTGTTCCACAAGGGCTGCGATTTAGCAAATTCCCCAACAGCATTGACCAAAACAGAGATATTTATCAGTTCCATACCTCTTAACTGTACCAAATTTCTCGTTTTTTACTGGTTTTGAGGTCCAAATAATGGGGTGCCACGATTCCAGAGTGGCACCCCTTAATTTCTGAATTTCCCGCCTTTTTTAAAAACTTTTTTGGCTTTTTTATGAGCTGACATCATGACATAGAGTGGTGCATGTGATGACTTCAGCTCCATGAACAGCCAGCCAGTCTGTCGGAATTGGCTGAGGGCTTGAGGGATTTCAATGTACTTTCTGGCAGAGTGAGAGCCATGCATGCATTCCCCAGCTGCTCCAGGTAAATAAAAACACAAGCGCAATTTGGTCTTCTGCAAGTTTGCCAGTCATATGCTTTAATTCTGGGATGGCAGATAAGAACTGCTAAAGCCCATCACCAGGTTATGTTGAAGCCATAAAGACATCCAGTATTCTTCAGTTATAGCTACTGCAGAGTCAGCGTTATAAAATTTCTAAATTGGATAATGTTTGCCTCTCCTTGGCTAAAGTATAGCTTTTATTTATTTTAGTGCGCCTACTCCTTTATGGTGCTAAAGCTGTAACAACTGCTGTAAACATAAAATCATTGATTAGTGCATGTAGCCTTGAAGGCCTAAATCATTTATGGCTGCTATGTTTCAATGCCTGGACTCTGATTACCAGTACGGTATGCGATAGCTGTGATTCCACTGTTATATTGCAGAGAGGGCTAAAGCTGAGTTTGGTTGTGATGTTCATTTTATTGCTTGTGTATGTGCCTTGTATGCACTTGTCAACTAGAGGTTTTGTCTGTTGCTTAATGGAAAGGTCATTGTGGTTGAGTTTATATTTTCCATTCTAATTACGGACACTTTACAACAAAGTATTCAAAGTCATCTTAAGCAATCTCGTTGAGAGAAGAGAGGCTTTATTTCCCCTTTATAGGGGGGTGGGTGGCTGATTTAATAAGCTGTGATTGTCTTTAAATATAACTTATGTAGTAAGGCTATTAGGAATAATCCTTTCGCAAACTTGATTAGTATGCCTTAAGTTGCTGGTACCAATGTTGTTGTCTTTCGGCTTTTCCTGGTTAGGGGTCGCCACAGCGGAACTCCAGCCCACTAATGACTGGCAGTAGATTTTGACGAATGCCGAGGTGCCAGCTCGATGTTCAACCTTCACCAAAGGCACACCCATTTACACATGTCTTTCGAACGCCCACCCAACCGCGGGGAGGACATGCAGACTCCACACAGAAGGCACTTCCCGCACTCCAGCCGAGAACTGAACGGGAGAACCTCTTGCTGTGAGGCAACAATGCTACCGCTGCACCTGTTGGTACCAATAAACTTTAAATTTGTTTTCCCCTAACTTTTATCTGTGGGGGAAAGGGGTGACAAGATTACACTTTGGAAGGTTGCTTCCTGCAAGGCTGAAGTTTTCTGTTGGAAATGGACTTGGCATTTAGGTATGATTTTCTCCCCCACTCCTCACCACCAAAAATACTCTCATCTACAGTGGAGAGGTTTTAACTTCTGCAGCTAAGCCATAGTAGGCTTTACCTTTGCTAATTCTATAGTAAAGATGAATGGCATTAAAAGTACAGTTGTGTACCTACCATAAATGTAGATGTTCGAGTGTATTCACTGTTGCAGTCATTACTCTTGGGTTATCCTGCTGGCAGGCTACCCACAGTCACCCTGAATTCCAAAGTCCTGGTCCAGTGTCGGCTGCTGTCACCTCTTCCCTGACGTCAGTGCGCCAGAGGTATAAAAGATGCAGCCAACGCCATTTTCTTCCGTTTTTCTTGTCCCAGATGTCAGGTGCCCCCAAAAGGGAAGGCTAAATATATTATGCCAACAAACATACATGCAGTAAAGTAACATTTCCTTCATCTACAAGCAAATACACCACATAGGTTGTATAGAATAGAGAAGTACAGATAAACCCCAGCAAAAGAAAAGGGGGACGGTGGGAGGGTAACCCGGACTGCAACAGTGAATACACTCGAACATCTACATTTATGGTAGGTACACAATTGTACTATGTTCATCGTGTTTCACGGTTGCAGTCATTACTCTTGGGTTGAATCCCAAAGCTGAGGATGGGTGGCTGAGCTAAATAGGATTAGGAGAGGCTATGAGGCCCTGCAGAACTGCAGTGGCAAAGCCTGCTCTGGATTTAGAGTAAAGAGGTAAGTGGTAATGCTTTGTAAAAGTTTGCACTGAACTCCAAGTTGCAGCCTCTAAGATGTCTTTGGTTGGTACTCCTCTGAGGAAAACTGCTGAAGTGACTGCTGCTCTGGTAGAATGAGGCCTAATGCCCTTAGGCACGGATTTGCCATGCTGTGAATAGCAGAAACGAATGCAATGACCTATCCATTTAGAAAATATCTGTTTTGAGATAGCCTTTCCTTGTGATCCTGCAGTATATACCACTAAAAGTTGCTCAGTCTTTCTGAAAGCTTTAGTTCTGTCCAAGTAGAAGCATAGCTGTCTGTTATGTCCAAAGAATGCAGAATTTTCTCACCCTTGTTCTGTGGGTTTGGATAAAAGGTAGGCAAGTGAATGGTTTGGTTGAGGGCCACGCTGGACACCACCTTAGGCATAAATGTAGGGTTTGTCCTCAGAGAAACCCTGTCTGGATGAAAAATGATAAAAGGTTCCACAGCCATGAGTGCTTGTAACTCGGACACTCGTCTTGCAGAGGTTATTGCTAGGAGCAGAGCTGTTTTCCAGGATAAGAATTTTATATCAGCTGTTGAGGCTGGCTCAAAAGGAGGCAGTGCGAGTTTTCCAAGACATAATTGTGGTCCCATACCGGAAATGGTGCTCTCCTTGGAGGCCTGATGTTTTTGGCCCCTCTGAGGTACTGCCTTATTAAAGGATGAGAAAAGATAGGTGGATCCGTATTGTAATGGGCTGAAATGGCAGAGGCATGAATCTTAATTGATGAAAAGGAAAGGCCTTTGTCCAGCATCTCAGTTAAGTATTGTAAAATCCGAGGAATATTTGGTACATACGTGTCAATGCCTTGTTCCTGGCTCCAAGCACAGAATCTCTTCCATTTTTCTGCATCAGATTTTCTGGTACTGGGCCTCCAAGATAACATCCATAACAGCTTTTGAAAGAGGAGTGTTCTGAATGGCTACATTATCTGCCATGCTGCCAGATTTAAGGTCCTGAGTTGACTGTGCAGGATCTGATTGTTTTGTTGGGTCAACAAGTGAGAAGTTTGAGGCAATATCCATGCTGGACCTTGAGACAAGCTCTTTAGGATTGGGTACCAGTGCTGGCGTGGCCAGTCTGGTGCAATCAGTATAATTTTTGTCTTGTCTTGTCTGACCTTTAGGAGTACCTTGGGGAGGAGAGGCAGTGGAGGAGAGGCATATACTGTGAGGTTTTTCCAGCTGAAGGATAGGGCATCCACTTTCCATGCTTGTTTGTGATAAATCCTTGTGCAAAATCTCTGTAATTGGCAGTTGTGAGGGGAGGCAAATAGATCTATGTCTGGGCATCCCCATTTCCTTGTTATCATGCTGAAGACTTGTGGATCCAGTTTCCACTCGTGGGGATCCTTGAGGTTTCTGCTTAGTTCGTCTGCCAGAGTATTTGTTTTTCCTGGCATGAATTGTGCTTGCAGGTGAACTTGATAAGTCAATACTGTCTCCCTCAAGGTCATTGCTTGCCTGCAGAGCGGGTAGGAATGTGTGCCTCCTTGCTTGTTTATGTACCACATGACCGTAGTATTGTCCATCTTTATCAGTAGCTGTCCTGGATGTAGTAGATCCTTGAAAGCTGTCAGGGCATTCTGAACAGCTAGCATCTCTTTTTGATTGATATGAAGATGCATCTGGCTTGCAGGCCATGTGCCCTGAATACATTTTCCTGTCATATGTGCCCCCCAGGCATAATCTGATGCATCCATGTCAGTGTCTGTCTGACTATGGGTAAAGTGAATGGCAAACCCTTGTTGCAGTGACAGGCCTGTGCCCACCATCGAAACTCCTGTGCAGGCAGGGAATGAGGGTAATTACCGTCTCCAGGCTGTAGCAATGCTGAGTCCAAACACTTTTTAGATCCCATTGTAGTTTCCTCATATGCAGTCTGGCATATGGAATTAGTAGAATGCAGGATGCCATGAAGCCCAAGGCCTGCAGGATTTTCCTTGCAGATAACTGGGTCTTTGTTGCCAACTTTTTCAAGTAAGAAGTCAGTTGCCTTTGTTTGTCTGGGGTGAGATAAGCCATCTGGGTAGTTGTATTTAAGCTTGCACCCAGAAATATTATCTCTTGAGAGGGTGCTAGATTTGATTTCTTTTCGTTTACTGTGTACCCTAGGCAAATTAATAATCTTTTTACAAACGCCAGATGCTTTAGAAGAATGTCTTTGTTCTCTGCTTGAATAAGGCAGTCGTCCAAGTAGGGATATATTTGAATTCCTCTGTCTGCAAATTGCAATTACTGGTGCCAGGCATTTTGTGAAGACCCTGGGCGCAGTAGGTAAGCCAAAGGACAGTGCAGAGAATTGGTAGTGCATTGAGCCGGCTATGAATCTGAGGCATCTTTTGCAAGATTGTTTGATTGGGACATGCAGGCATGCCTCTTTTAGGTCCAAAGTTACGAGCCAAGCCTTCTTGCCCAGCATGGGCAGTAGCTGCTGTAGAGTCAACATCTTGAATTTTGGAACATCCAGAAATGTGTTTAGTATAGACCGGTCCAGTATTGGTCTCCAGGTTTTGTCCTTTCTGGGCACCAAGAAAAGTCTCGAGTAAAATCCTTGCCCCTGCTCTTGCTGTGGTACTTGTTGAATGGCCCTCATGTCCATGAGGGATGTAATTGGCTTTTGTGCCTCTTCCCATTGATTGTGTGGCAGGTCTGGCATACCTTTTGCCCTTGGTAGAGTGTGAAAATTTAACCTGTAGCCCTGGGACACTATGTTCAAGACCCATTTGTCCTGGGTAATCATTTGCCAATTTGGTGAAAAAAGTGCTAGTTTTCCCACTAAGGGGGCTGCCAAAAGATAAGTGCTTGGATCTGGCAGAGGAAAGTCATTGGGACTGTATCCTGTAAGGTTGTGATTTGTCTTCTCCGTTTTTGGAGGTAGGAGCACCCCATTGTTTGGGCCTGTATGAGCCTTGGGGCTGAGATCTGCCTCTGGGATGTCTGTATCTGCCTCTTTGTGGCCTGTCTGACACTGGAAAGGACCAATTATTTTAAGGCCAGTTTCTGTTAAATCTGGGTGGCTGTGCCTGTAAGAAATTCTTAACTGTCTGCATGGATTTTGCTTTATCCTCCATTTTCTTCAACACCTCTTCTGCTTTAGCACCAAAGTATCATGCTGTAATGGAGCATCTAATAATTTTGCTTTAACATGATCAGGCAGATTCTGTTCCTTTAACCAAGCATGCCTTCTAATAACAGAACCTGTAACAGCGGCCCTGCAAGAGGCCTCCAGTGAATCATAACCACATTGCAAAGTATGCTTTCCCACTTGTTCAGCTGCATGCAATAAATCCTGCATTTCCTTGTTCTCTGAATATTCAGAATTTGTCAACATTTTCTGTTTAAGCAGTGACATTAAGTATTGCTGATATTTAAGCATATGAAACTGACAATTTAAAGCCCTTACAGCCAAGGTAGCAGAAGTGTAAACTTTTCCCCCATCTGTCCAGTGCCCCTAGAATCCCTATCAGAAAAGACAGGGTTTTTTGCAGTGGAAGCTTTGACCCCTTTGGGACCCTGAGATATAGTTACTGAGTCAGCAGCAGGGTTTTTATATAGGAATTTATGAGAGTCTGGGACCCTGTAGTATCTGTCTGGCTTAGCAGGTGCAGGGGGTAAAGAGTCAGGAGACAGGCCGGACTCTTAAAATACATCATCTACAATGTCTAGAACAGGTGGAATAGCAAGAGGTCTGTGCTGAGGTTGCAGCAGAAAGTCTCTGAGCCTTTTCTTCGATTCTGAGTAATCTTGGCTCTCCCAGTGGAAATGCTCCCTCATGGTATGCAGGGTTTACCCAAAAGAATAATCCTCAGGAGGAGAGGCTGAAGGAATGGATTCTTCAGCATCAGAAACCTCATAGGGAGGAAAAGAATATCCCTGTTCAGAAGTGGAATCAGAGGAAACTGAAACCTGATCAGAAGAATCATATTCCGTCTCTTGCCTAGGCCTCTTATCAGGAGGGGGATGGGACCCCCTGATCAAAGTAATTAGGTCTTCGGCCATTTTAAGCATCTGTTTTTTAGGCATGGAAGTCTGAGTAGGAGAATGCTGTACTTGTTTCTTTGTCTTTAGAGCTGCTTTGGTCTTTGTCTTTGAAGCTGAAGATGGTTTAACATATAACTGTGTAGGTCTGAAGACACCCTCAGAAGCCGATGCCTGTTCAGCGGCTCCGGACCCATCTGAGGGAATGATTTCCGAGTGCCCAATACCTTGAGTATCCAGAGGCCCAGTTGGCTCCACATGGGAGTTGGAAGTGGCCTGTGGCTCTGAGGTAGCAGGCGCCAAGGGCTGCGAAAGCGCTTCACTGAGAACCGGCGAACCAGCGACTGGCCTAGCGGACGCCTCGTCTTCGGTTTTGGACCTCGGATGCCTATCCTTTTCCTTGTCCTTGCGTTTTTTGTAAACTCCGGTCGTCGCTGTTCCGACGGCATTATGTAGTTAAATCTTCGGCCAAAGTAATGTGCGTTGGTTAAATCTAGCACAAAACTGACAGCTAGCAACTTTGTGGTCAGGGCCTAGGCAAGGAATACAGTAAGAATGAAAATCCTTATGAGGTATTTGCTTCCCACAAGAAATACAATTGTTAACTTTTTCTGACATCGGTCTGGAGCAAGAAAAAAGTTTCCCCAATGGGGTACTTAGCTTTAATGAAGACTTCGGTTCTGAAATTCGGATTTGAAAATCTCAGGAGTCGGCCGACCGGCACTTGCGAACTGCTTTTGCTTCGGGCACCGCCCGGCAAGAAAGATGGAAGAAAATGGCGTCGGCTGCATCTTTTATACCCCTGGCGCACTGACGTCAGGGAAGAGGTGACAGCAGCCAACGCCGGACCAGGACTTTGGAATTCAGGCCGACTGCGGGTAGCCTGCCAGCAGGATAACCCAAGAGTAATGATTGCAACAGTGAAACACGATGAACATAATTTTTGGTCTAGTCATTGGTGTTTCACTTGCTAAATCATTAGTCCTTAGAAAAAGTACTAGTTTAATGGCCTTAATTTGCTTCTTTCTGCTTGTGCTTGGAAATAAGAATGGCTCTCTGGCTAGTAATTGTTGGCTGAGATAACTGGCTTTAGCAGTCTGCAGACAGCAGTTCTTTCATTTAAATTTTGCTTTTATGTTATGAACTTAATGAACACTTCTATTTTATGTTATGAACTTAATGAACACTTCTACTGGTATATAAGTGCTTTCCATACAGGTACATTGATGCAGTTGGCTTTGCAAAGTAGGTGAACTGACTTTAGCAATGTTAAAATTCTTTAGTGTGTTCCAGTAGTACAAAAATTCATTGCCAAAGTTGAAAATGACACTAGTGAATGGTGGTGAATTTTCATAAATGCATTATAGAAATATCTGGTTTGCCTTGCAACACTTGTGTTGCAGACAGCTCAGCTTCATGGTGAACGGTAAACAAAAGGTTCCAACTGGCTGTTTATTGGACTCTTACTGAATACCTTACTGGGCAGGAATAACTTTGTATTTTAAGCACTTGCATGTGGTTGTGATTTGTTGGTCAAATTACAGTTTAGCTTCAGGCTTTCAGGAGTTAGGTGCATTTAGAGTAAAATACAAGAAGGCAGTATTGGGCCCAGCATAATAGCTGGCTGTAGTTATGCCCAAGCAGTCTGTTCTAACAGTAGTTGGACTATTTCTCGAGTGACAGAGGGTTAGTTAAAAGTTCAACATGTTCTCTAAATGTTTAGAGGGGTCTGTTATGGGCAGCCAGTGTACTGCAATGCAGACCTTTAACATGCTTGCATACACGGTATCCAAGTAGGTAAATTTTCAATTGAGACTTAAGAAGTTTAAACACTGGTATGGCTCTGGTCTTGCATTAAGGTTGCATCTAGTGGCCTTAAGCTTTACAAGTAAATGCTAGTGTAGAACTTGTTGACTAGGTAAACGGCCAGCATCAATGACACTTTCAGTCAGTTTTGCTGGTCCTTTTGGACTTCATGTACAGGAGCATTTTTACCTTGAGCTAAAAGGCTTACCATGTTTGCAGCTCGGGGCTATACCTTTTGCAGGTCACTGAATTCTGCTTTTTGCAGAATTTAAATAAAGATAGTAGGTTGCATCCTAGAGTGGGCTACTTGCTTTCCATTAAATGTTTAGGTATTGCTAATAAACTGGGTCGTCCTTTGTGATGAACACTGTTGTAGCCCAATGGATACAAACCCATTTCAGTGACTAGTTGTTTTTTTACTTTATAGTATTAAGGTTAGGATGATGGCAGTTACGGTCACTATCTGTAGTTTTTTTGTACTGTTTAGGCTTGTTGTTTTCAAATAAGCATGTTTTGGTGTGCACTGAAGGTGTTTAAGACGAAGTAGGCCCCTTGTCTTCTTGAGTTTGATTCAATTTGTGTCCACCACAGAGATGAGATGTTGCTTTTACAGAATGGTATTTTCTTAAAATCTGAGCACTCTGGCTTGGACTGGCATTCTTCATGTAGGTATTGGCTTATAGAATGACATTTGTGTGTGGATTGGTGTGAGATGTGCTACTGGAAAGACAGTGCTCTGCTTTAGGAATTTACATACTTGTGAGTAGTTACTAAGGGAAAGGGCCCATAAGGCCACTTAGTTGGGCAGGAGTTCTGTTCTGCGACTTGAAGGGGGTATACATGTTAAATATCCTGATTTGCATCCTCACCAGTGCCTTTCTCTGTCAGCTGAGTAGCTGGGTTTGCATGAGTTACTTGTCACAGTAAACTAATGGGATTGATGATATCTGTGTGGGATGTTATTACCCATCCAAACTCGGAGAATCCTTTTAGCTGATTTCTACAGTATTAGGAAATGGTAGAATAGATGTGCTGCTAGGCAGCATGGGATTGGTGCTAGAATTGCATTCACATTATTCTACATCCAGATGCCACAGATTTTTTTATTTTTCTGGTGAAGTTGTAAGAGTACACTGGATTGCTAGCTCAAACAGCATTTCAAAGACTTGGCTAGGGTCGGTGTGACTTGTTTGGAGAGGAATACTGAACTCTTAAAATTTCAAAGTGAAATTTTAAAATCTGCAGTACTTGGTTTTAATGGAGCTAATAAGAGTACAGAAGACAGCTCAATTCTGAGCAGTAGTAAAACATTTTGGTGAATGAGTGGATGTCTTAAGTGAAATGTATTCCAGTAAAGTGTCTAGAGTTTTAGTATTTAAAAACATATTGTTGGGTTTTAATTGTCTAAACTGGAGATTCTCCGAAACTAGGTGGAAAGATCAAAGGAGTTGGGATACTCATGGAGGGTGGTGTGACAAAGGGAAATACTGCTAGCCCCGCTAGCTGAAATTTTATAAATTGTCATTTGAATGTTATTAATTAATATGATTTATATATAAAACTGTAACAGGAGATAATTCCGGATCAGTTATCTGGAATTTTGTGAATATCAGCATGATGCAATTTACTACAGGGGCTGGGGCCCTGGGGCCATATTTTGGTTGTCTGTTCTTCAGTTTGCATTTGAAAGTCAATATGCCATGATTCTGTTGGAGTGGGCGGGGTTACATAATTATGTATGCAAATTTTATGTTAATCTGCATACAGATTTGTACCTATTTTTCATAGGCCTTTGTCCAGATTTTTAATGTTTCCAGATTGAGAGGTATGATCAGCCCCTTTGTCAGATAATTAACGAAGCTGGTATTAAAGTTCTCCAAACTTTAATAGTCCATAATCGGAAAAGAATGGAAAATTTGGTTACAGAAATTAAAGGACTCAATGACTCTATCCTCGGGCATCCCTGTTTCCAAGCTAAGTCAAGTCTGAATGGATGGGGACTGACGCTAAAGTTTCCAGACATGTAGCTTCCCTTATCCAGAAAAAGGGAAAGAAGGTAGCCCATGACTTGGAACAACATAGGCAGAAAGCTGCCTACCCACTTTGTCTCAACAAACGTAACAGCTTAAAAACAAGACTCCCACCCCCACAAGTTGCTTGCATTGTTTTCCAAAAGGACAAAACCCCACTTTCACTAACAGGATTAAGAACAACACCAGTTTTTCAACATCACAATGAAGTAAACTCACAAGCCACCAAGCTGAAGGCTCTATTGAAGGTATGACTAGAAACTCCACTGAAGAAATTATTCATCCTCCCAGGAACAATGCACAAGAGATCAGCGACCCTACAGCTCCAGTGAATGTTAACCCAAATCAGTTTTTATCCCTTGACCTGCTGAACAACAAGGCAACCACAGAGAATCCCAGAAGGAGAAGACGAGGGAGAGGGAGGGGGAAGAGGCAGGGATCGGTCTCGAGGACTGAGACAATTCTAAAACTTACCTGCTCCCTCCCCCAAAGACATTTTCAACCTTATGGACTTGCAATTAGATCATTACAGTTGGTCCATTTTAGAAACAGGTCTCAATTTTATACAAGCCCAAAGAGCATCTGCTACTGATGTTATATTGATTTAAAATTGTTTTACAGAAAGCTCAACTTTAAACAAGGCTTTATGTTCAACAATATAAAGTGTAATAATCTCTCTTTTGGTGTTAGTCAGGTTTCTAGACATCATCAGAACTTCTTGGGAGACAATGAAGCTACGATGTGACAAAGTGCTAACCACCATCCTGTTAGGTCACATTATTCTTCTGTTGAAGTTACTAGCCAGACCAGCAGTAGCAAGTCAGATTCAGATAGCAAAGGTTCTGCCCCCCCTTAGGAGGAAAAGCACTTTTAATCCACCTCTTAACCAGTCCCTCAATATTTTTTCAAGAGTTTGTGAAAAAGAAATTAGGGCTGCTCTTAAGAAACAACATTCCAACAGGTTTAATCTCTCTACTCTACAGAAAAAGGCTCTTCAGTGGTTTAAAAATGACCCACATATCAAGATTAAGAAGGCAGACAAAGGTGCAGGCATAGTACTTATGAACACCAGCACTTAAGTCAGAAAAATGGAAGAAGCCCTATCCAGTACAGATAATTACAGAGTTGCTCCCCCAGAAACAGTCACTTAAAATTTCTTGGAAGTAGATAAGATTATTTATGAACTATACAAGAAGGGATATATCACAGAATGGGAAGGTGATTTCATGTCAGTAATTACTCTTATTGGGAGAATATTTGGGATTCCCAAAATGCACAAAAACCCAATTGATCCCCCCTTTAGACAGACTGTAGCATCTAAGAAAATGAAAACTGAGTACACTGCAGCACTTCTTGATTTCTTTCTTAACCAGTTAGTACAAGGTTCCCAGTTCTATCTTAAGGACTTCTGGGAATTCCTTAACGTGATCCACAAAACCACACCTTTCACAGGTCAGTGCACCAAGGTCACTCTTGATATTGTGGCCCTTTTCACTTCAGAGATTATCTGGCGAAACGCACCCAAACCCCCCACATAGAATTCAAGCTTATGTAACATTATTGAAACTAGTACTGGAAAATAACTTTTTTTCTTTCAATGGCATGATTCATCAACAACTACAAGGGGTAGCCATAGTTGCCAAAATGGCACCAGCTTGCACCAATTTGGTGCTCAGCTCCTGGGAAGCAGACATTCTCTCCAGACTTGAAGGCTTTGAATTAATCTATATAAATGTTATATAAATTACATATTTTTCCTGTGGAGAGGGTCACAAATTGAGCTGGAATTGTACCTTACCAGAGTGAGTCAATGCATAGGGTTACTTGACTTTACCCTTTTGGGTATAGGTAATGTAGTTAACTTTCTTGATATTAACCTTTCCCGAGACCAGTAAGTTTGCTTCTACGATCCACAGAAAGAGTACCTTTCGGAACAACTATCTGGATTTCACCAGCCAACACGCCTTATTTATGAAGAGGAATATAGTGAAAGGGCAATTTGTATGTTTAAGCCGCATAGTTAGTGAAGACAGCACGTTTGCTACAGAAAGCCAATTCCTGAAGAAGCTATTTGTTTAAAAGCATTATCCAGAGGCTGTAATTAATCAGATTTCTCAAAGAAGTGATGGACAATAGGTACAGCAGATAACCCCCATGCTAAAACATGGCTTTATTAACACTGGGAGATCTAATGTCAATGTCAACACCAGATTCCCTCTCCCGATCTCCCTAGACTCACAAGTCATGAGATACATCCTTTCTACGAACTGGGAGATCATTAGCAGTAGCCATGAATTGGCCAAGGCCCTAGGACGCTCCCCAGTCTTTGGCTACAAGAAAACACAGTCTCTCAAGTTGCTGTTTGACTCTGGGCTCTCTCCCACAACACTAAAACCTCCACCTACACTCTAGGAATGTACTGCTGTGGCAAATGCCTATGCTGCAAATACACAGCCATAGGTACATATTTTACTTTGAGATCCCCCAGGTTCAGAATTTCCTTTCAAGAAGCCTATGACTGTAACACCACCAATTTAGTTTATCTTGCTTTTTGTGTTCAATGTGATGCGTTCTACATAGGGAAAACCATCAAGAAACTGAGCGATCGCATTAAGGAACACCGCCAGGCATTAAGAAAGGATGACCTTAACAATGCATTAGCTAGGCACAATTTGGGTAGCCCTCAGTGCAAGGAATTCAACTTTCTTGTATTAGAAAAAAAATTCCAGTTTGTGGGGAGATTGCAATTCCCAGCTCGAAGTGAAGGAACTCAGATGGCAAACTAAACTGCAAGCAGACACGCCCCCTGGTTTCTAAAATGGAACAGGCAGGGTGGGAAAAGGAATCTTAACCATTCAAAGGTGTTTATATCATTTGTAACTGTTAATTTTCTGATGAAGTTCGACTTTTAACATGAACGAATGAAAGCGCTCAAATTTTTAAGCTTTGTATGTTTTGAAAGTGGCGATTAAAATTTTCTACTTTAAGTTCTGGCTGTGGTTTAAGTTCCTCCAAGTCCAAAAAAGGTTTTTGTGTTAACAGTTTTTTGCTTTGTAACTTTTTGACAGTTATATCTCTGAGATATATATATATATATATATATATATACACAGATATATGTATATATATATATATATATATATATATATATATATATATATATACACATACACATGTACTTTATATGGTCAACATTTCAGAAAGTCGAAGTCATATGGCCAAGACCATATGACTGACATTCGAAATGTCGACCATGTAAAAAAAAAAAAAAAAAAGAAATAAACAAAAAATAAAAAAAAGCACAATAACTTGCCTTCACATAGGTAGTAGGGGTGAGCTGCCCAACAAACCTATACTACAGTGCAGAAGATAAGAATCGTTCCATACCGCACTGTACTGCGATGCCTGTTACGGATGGTCGACATTTCGAAAATCTATCATATGGTGTCGGCCATATAGTCTTCGACTTATATATATACATGTGTGTATGTGTACAGATACATTTAAATATTTAGACATGATCAGTATACAAACAAATTACAATAGACATGTTTTTACAGTGGTATGCAGCACACTGACAGCTACAGTGGAGAACAAACAAGAAAATATTAACTTAAAAATAAAGGTAATTAATAGATTTGTGGTGTACAGCTGAAATTTGGAACATAGGTAGAATACATACATAGTACACAAGTACAGTACATACATTGTACATTAGCCAGTGTTTGTAAGAATGAAAATTATTATCAAGTACTCTAGGTTTAGTATGTGTACCTTATCTGCTTTCACTAGCCTGGAGAGCAGTCATGGCACTGCCAACATTGCTTGAGATGTTACCTAATGAGGTTTTTAAAGGAGGCTTTAGATGATGTTTTGTATGCTAGTGGGGAGAGAGTTCCAATTTTTAACCACTGAACTACTATATAGTGCGTCTCCAAAGCTATTGCAGCTGTTGGTGACTTCTAGTAATAGTTTGCTTAATGATCTAAGAGGCCTTTTGGCTGAGTGATGTACTAGGTTTTTGAGGACAGGACACTTATTGGGGAGGTAACAGATTGAAAGAGGCAGAGCTGATTGTAGGTTAGGAGGTTGGGCAGTTCAAGCCAGTGGAGCTGTCTCAAAGCAGTACAGTGATGAGTTCTATATGAGGAATTTGCAGCAAAGTGGGCAATTTTGTTATAGCAGGCTTCCATTTAGTTCAGTTTTGTTGAGATGAGTCAGAATGGGAGATGCATAGAATATGGTAGATAGAAGTTGGGAGCGAGCAATGGCTGATCTAGTGCTGCTGTTAAGAAATGGTTTGATACGGTAGAGTGATCCCAGTTTGGCATATACTTTTTTAATAGTTAAGTTGAGATGACTCAAATTTTAGGTGGAAGTCTATGGTTATTCCCAATAGCTTAACCTGTGCCACTGAAGTGACTGGAAGTAGCATTTGTGGTGTAGATAAGTGAATGACTGTTATCAGTGGCTTTGTTAGAACTGGTTATAATCATAAACCGAGTTTTCTTTGGATTGAGGATAAGCTGGGCTTTGGTAAGGTAGTTTTCAACGTCAGAGAATGCTAGTTGAGTTGTTTACAGGGGGGGTGGGAATGTTTTGTGCAGCATGGATTAGGGTAGTATCATCTGCATACTGAATGATATAAACTCTAAGACCAAGCAGAACTCTGCATACACATGCATACACTGATGAGTGAGTGAGTGAGTGACTGTGTGTGTATGTATACATACATACACACAGGTGTGTGTGTGTGTGTGTGTATGTATGTATACATACATACACACAGGTGTGTGTGTGTGTGTGTGTGTGTGTGTGTATGAGTGTATATATGCAATATATATATATATATATTATATATTTATATGTGTGTGTGTATATATATATATATTTTTTTTTTTTTTTTTTTTTTCTACATACATAAACCCACACCCACATTATAAATTACAAGAAAAACCCAGGAAATCTAGAGTTTTCATTGTGTGATACCTTAAACCTGGCTTCTCGATGTCCATGACTTTTTAGCTTTCAAGTCTTTATGGTTACATTCAGGCCAATAAAACCAACCCCCACTAGCTGGTAACATGCATGTTTCATCCTTTTTATCGACCTCTTCAGTGGACAGTTTGGCATCTAGTGGGGGTTGACTTTATTGACCTGAATGTAACCGTAAAGGCTTAAAAAATAAAAAGCCATGGACATTCAGAAGCCATATAGCTGAAACAGTTGAAGCTCTTAAGTGGTCGTTTCCGTATATCCCAAAGGCCTCCATTACAGGAGGTTTAAGGTATCTTTCACTGAAAACATAGCTTGGCAGGGTTTTCTTTCAGTTTTTATTGAATGGTTTGTCTCTGTGACCTTTTTACCATTTGACTGATACATAAAGTAGAGCTTCACTAATCCACCTCCCTATAATCCAGTTACTTCGCTAATCCGGCTTTGATTTCGAAACTCCACTCACTTACCCCGCTCTGTTTTTGATTGCATTACATTTGCCTACTTGCTGGCATGATGGCCTGAGTAAATAAAGGAAGTGCATCTCTTGGTGTGAAGCAAAAATACCACTGATAAGGTGGAGATCTTGAAAAAAACAGGCAGTGTTGTATCAGTGAAGAGCTTATGCTAGTGTTTCAATACTGGCTCTTCCACATCTTATGATATAAAGAAAGAAAGAAAAACACTTTTTGATGACAGTGGTTCAAATAAAACAGACGTGCATTAAAAAACAATGAAAGATGGGAAGAGTTGAGAACTTGATGAATCGGTTTAAGGTTTGTGAGAGTGAGGGTGTTGAAGTGTCTGGAAATATGGTAAAGGAACAAGCAAGTGGGTTTCATGAAGAATTACGTCAAGATTATGAGTGCGACTGTAGTGAAGGCTGGCTTCAAGGATTGTCATGCTTTATAGTTTCCAGCAGTGTGCGGTGAAAAACATTCAGCAGACAAAGCAGCAGCAGCTGAGTTTGTTGAGTTCATTAAGTTAGTTTTCAATGAAAAATTAAGTACTCAGCAGGTGTATAATGCTGACTAGACTTCCTTCTACTGGCAATGTACACCAAGGAGAACACTAAGAGCAGCTGATGCAGAATCGCCAACAGGTTTTAAGACATCTAAGGATCATGTGACTCTGCTTGGCTGCTGTAATGCTGCAGGAATCCACAGTTGTACGTTACTGGTCAGTGTCAAAAGTGTACATCCCAGGGTGTTCAAAGGTATGAAGCAATCTCATGTAATTTACCATGCTAACAAAAAAGGATGAAATACAACTAGCATCACACTATGAAAAGTATTTTGTTCCTGAAGCACAGGTTCACTGCAACTTTGTTGGCCTGGACTGCAACTTTAAGATAATGCTTATTTTAGACAACTGCTCAGCACACCCAAAAGCAGAACTGCTGGCAAAAAACAATGTTTTGGGTATCTACTGATCACCTAACTGTAAATCATTAATTCTACTCCTGGACAATGGCATACAACGTTCCTTCAAGTTGAAGTATCGGTCCTGGTTTATGAGGCACCTACTGAATGCAGTTAATGCTTGTAAACAAGTCCAGCAATTTCTAAAGGAATTTCATATGAAAGAGACGATTTACTGTGTTGCGAATGCCTGGCAGCCTGTGGAGCCATCCACAGTGAAGAATGGCTGGCATAAATTATGGCCAGGTTTAATGTTAGAGTCTGCACCCGGTGAAAAGACTGAAAACGACTTTTCAGGCTTTAGAGTTTTCAAGGAAAAACAGACAATATGTGAAGTGCTTTCTTTTGCTCAAGAGGCAACTAATCCTTTTGCCAAGGATTCTCCATTGAGATTGGATGATGACAATGTCGGAGACTGGATGAATGTAGATGAGGATGAGCCCACAGTTTATCATTATACTAAATTGGACACTGTGCAGATGGTTGTACATCCAGAGAAAGAAGATAATGGAGGAGAAAGTAGTGAAGAAGATAAGGAAGTTGTAGAACAGAGACTTTCTATCGATAGGGTAACTGACTTGACAGGTGAATTACTAAAAGGATTAGAGCAACGAAGTTTTATTACTGAACAAGAAATAAATAAGTTATGTACTTAGCATAACGTTCCATCTGAGTTGATGCTTTTCATTTGTTTTCAACCTGAGGGACTCTGGCCTGACTTGGCCACATAACTCCAGCACTGGATCCAAATTCTATGCTCCTTTCCTACCCATAATGCCCCTGTCTCCCTCCTCCCCTCAGATCGAGTTTGTTGCAGAACAGTAGCATCCCAACCTAAACAATATGCCTAAACTGGCACCACCTAAAAACAACTTATCAGGAGACTACTAGCCAGAATAGAGTGGCTATGACTCTTCCATCCAGTCACTACACAGCCAACACAAGGCAGGGGGGGGAAAGGAGGGAGGGACAGCTGAAGACAAATGAAAAGCAACAACTCACATGGAACGTTAGAACTACATAACTTCTTTACCTGAAGTTGTTTTCATTTGAGCTTCAACCTGTGGGACAGAGTCCCCAGCTACCAATAAACCATGGGAGGTCCACATGGAAGGATGTTCCGGGGCATGGCTGAGCCACAGGATGCCCTGTCCCTGGAAAGAAGGTCCAATTTATAATGGGAAATAAAAATATGCAATGATGTCCAGGTAGCTGCACAGCAGATATAATCTAAAAAACCCTGGACCAAAAGGCCGCAGAAGTAGCCACAGACCTGGTGGAATGTGCCTGGACATGTCCTAGTGGAGATAACCCTTTGGCTTGATAGGCCAACAAAATGCATTCAGAAATCCATCAAGCAATAGTAACTTTAGAAACAGGCTTCCCCAAAAAAAGGTTTGGAAAAGGAAAGAAAAAGTTAATCACACTTACAAAAGGATTTTGTTCTATGCAAACGGAAACGCAGCTGTCTGTGAACATCAAGCAAGTGCAATTTTTCCTCTCCCTTATTCTGGAAATTTGGAAAGAAAACCAGAAAATTAATAACCTGGTTAATATTAGATTCTGATACCACCTTCGGTAGAAAAGATGGAATAGTCCACAGGGGCACCCTCTCTTTATGGAATGCCATATAAGGGGGCTTGACAGATGAGGCCTGAATCGCAGAAACCCTCTTGGCTGAGGTAATTGCAACTAAAAAGACAGCCTTCCATGACAGAAACTGCAACTCATCTGTGGCCGCTGGTTCAAAAGGAGGGCAACCAAGGCCTGCAATACCAAGGTGAGATCCCAAAGGGGTGTTGTGTCCTTAACCGGAGGCCTAAGGAGGAAGGTACCTTTCAAAAATGCCTTACAAAGTTTAGACAAAACCAAAGAAGCTGAATTTTTGCCTATGTGATAGTTAGAAATCGTTGCCAGTTGTACTTGAACTGTAGAGAAGCTAGTACCATGATTAAAAATATCCTCCAAACGTTCCAAAATGCGCAGTGAAAGGATCCAGGTCATGCTGGGAAGACCAGATTGAGAAACGCTTCCATTTACTCGAATAAACCTTCCTGGTAGAAAATTTGTGAGCCACTACTAAGATTGTCCTAACGGGAGAAGACAGTCTGGCAGTCCTAACTAGCATGGGAACTGGAGCAGCCAAGCCATGAGCTTCAGGCTGACTAGGTCTGGATGAGGAAGCCCTGAGGGATGTGTAATCAGATCTGGAACCAGATCTAGTGTCCAAGGTGGACACATTATATGAGACCACAGAATGGGGAACCAAACTTGCAGAGGCCAGAAAGGGCCAATGAGGATCACTGAGCTCCCCAACCGTTGAGCTTTCTGAATGAACTTGGAATTTACAGGGAGAAGAGGATAAGCCATACAGTAGATCAGAAGGCCCAAAAATGAACTGGAGCGTGTTAAGGGGACTCTCCCCAGGGGGGGGGGGTCAGAGTAATATACTCGCTGCACTTTGGAAGAAGATGGGAAGAGATTGCAGCAAGTCTGACACCACTTCAAAAAGACCTGTTCCACTACTGAAGGATTCAGAGACCCCAAGTAAGGCATCAGAACAGAACTGCTGAGTGTCTGCCAATATGTTTGACCTCCCTGGAATGTGCACTGTCACCAGAAAATGGTTGGTGGTGACCGCCCACTCCAACAATCTCATAAAGAGGATAAAGATCCGTTTCTCCCCTGCTTGTTTATGTACCAGACTACTGGCATATTGTCCGTCTGTATGACATAGTCTCCAGAGGAAGAAAGGCATTGAGAGCTTGCAATGTTAGAAGCATTGCCCTCATCTCCAGGACACTGATGTGTAGACTGGTCTCCAGAGAGGACCATATGCCTTGGACTGTCTTTTGCATGAAATGCCCCCCCACCCCCACCCACCTGAGCAGGGAGGTGCCCGTGGTCACCATGGTCGTGGGGGTGGAGAGAAGAAATGGATGACCCTGAAAGAGGTCCAGGGATTGGAGCCACCGAAGTAGGGAGTCCTTGCAAACATGGGACAATTGTACAGAATGTGATAAGGGTAGGCCTAGCAAAGACCAATGAATGGCTAAAGTCCACTGAAGAACTCCCATATGACGATATGTTGTTGGGACAAGAGTGACTGCGGCCACCATGGACCCCAGCACCCAAAGAACTAAGGTTGGCGGGGGAAGGTTGGCTTGGAAAATGTAATTCACACGATGACGGAGAGATAGTCTGTCTGGAGGTAGAAACACCCTGCCATGGGTAATGTCCAGCCGAGCACCTATGAAATCCAGTACCTGTATTGACGCCAGCTAAGACTTGTTGAGGTTTATAATTATACCCAGGTCCTGAGCAGTCTGAAGAAGATGGTCCTTGGCTTGAATCAGTTGATGCCAGGAGGGAGCAGAAAGGAGCTAATCGTCCAGGTAGGGGAAGGCCTGAAAACCCTGCAGCCACAGGTGAGACATCACTACTGCCATCACTTTGGTGAACACCCTGGGGGGCAGTGGTGAGCCCAAAGGGCACCACTCTGAACTGAAATTGACTGACTCCCAGCTGGAAGCAGAGGAACTTCCGAGAGCACCTGTTCATTTTGATATGGTAGTATGCGTCCTGGAGGTCCACCGAGCACATCCAGTCATTTACCTGCAGGAAAGGCAGAATGGACTGAAGGGTGACCATCCGGAATTTCATCTTGGCAACTGACAGGTTCAGGGTTGAAAGATCCAGACTGGACCTTAAGTCCCCCGTTTTCTTTGGCACTAAAAATAACCTGGAATAAATGCCTAATCCGGATAGGTATGGGGGGAACGGGCTGGATGACTCATTTTTTGAGCAGCCTGGCGATTTCTATGGCTGCCTCCTCCCGCTGACTGGGTGGAACACCTGGGAGGTGTTGGGGGGCAACTGAGGAATGGAGGAAGGGAATCGACTAGCCTCTGGATATGATCTTCAGAATCCAACAATCGTTTGTAACGGACTCCCAGGCTGTTGGGTGCAGTGATAGTCATCCCCCGACTGCCTCCATAAACGAGCAGTCAAGCAACCCTTCAGGGTTGCTGAGAAGGTCTATCCAGGAAGTAATCCCGAGACCCTTGGTTCTTTGGACCCTCCTGCCATTAGTGAGGCATGTGTCATATCCCCCTCTGCCTCTAGGGGAAGGCAAATCCTGAGTGTCAAGGGAAGAACCTTGAGACTTCTGAAACCTCATCTTCTTAACACCACACTGATTCCTAGAGATGGATCACTGTGGGGTGGAGAAGCAGATCCAGACAACAGACAAGGTCTTCCCATCCTTCTCACTCTGGACTAAAGTATCATGAACCATTTTCCCGAACAAGGTGGAACCATCATAGGGGGCATTCGTGAAAGATGCCTTGAAGGGCTCCAAAAAAGCACAAAGCCAGAGCCAGGCATGCCCCCTAATGGCAATGCCTGTTCCCACAGCTCTGGAGGCACCTTCAGTAGTGTGTGGTAGGAGGCTCATGGAAGTATTAGAGAAGGAAGCGAGGGTGGCCATGCGGGAGGAAAAAAACTTTTTCTCCTCTGCCGACATGGACCCTGGGGCAGACTCAGCTACCTCTTTCATCAGGTCCCTCTGCAATCTAATGACATGTGCCAAATAATTCAGCGCACATAAGGGAATGGTGGCTGACACATAGGTCTACTTCCCAAAATGATCCATTGCCCAAAAGTCCCTGTCTGGAGGACAGACCGAGGAGCTCTCCTGTGCGAGCTCTTTTTTCGTGGACACTGCAACCACAATGGCATCGACCAGGAACACTTTGGACCAATGCTGCCTATCTGAGGGAGCACACTAAGGACTTTATCAAGGGGCCCCTGGGGATAGGCTCAACCATATCGGGTTCCTTCCATACCCTAGATGAGATTAGATCCACAAGGGGATATGTGGGAGGGACACCCAGGAGGTAGAGGGTCCTGTGCCAAATGCCTCCAGGAATAAAGACTCATCCTGGTTGGGCTTCTGGGTAGACCACCCACCGCGTTGCTGCAGGATCTCCATGATGTCTCCAAAGGAGACATCCTCTGGGGGTGATTAAAGGGAACCCTCCCTTTCCTCCAAGTTGGTATCATCCATGGGGGACTCCGGTGGGGAGTCTAAGTGCCTCATCTTGCACGTATGCTTCCAAGGAGGCTCCTCAGTGGGAAATTTTGTGGAGGACTCAGAAGCCACAGGGAGTTCCCATGTGGGACCCTCCCTGGGTGAAATGGCTACAGGCTGTCCCTGAGGGGGCAGATTGGCAGACTCTGTCTGGTCCAGAAAAAGAGGGAGCCAGCACAGATTCTCAGAATGAAAGTGTCAGAGGTCTTGAAGGAACCAAGAGGACCCTCTCCACCACATCGAAGGCAGAAAACGAGCAGATCCTCGAAGTCAGAATAACCAAGGCCAAATCTGCCACTCCCTGTGCCGAGTTGAGCCTCCCAACACTGAGACTCCAAGAGGAAGGGACAGCTTTGAAATCAACACAATGGCTTTGGCTCCGAGAGTCAGTCGGCTCTGAAAAGGTCGGAGCCGAACCACTCAGGGTAACAGACGGTGTCAAGGTACCCAGGACCATCAGTGCCTATCCCTTTACACCGGGGAACCTTGGACCCAATGAATCCAAAACCAAGAATCTGATCGGAGAAGGAGTACTATGGAGAAAGGTGGACTGCATGCCCCCAGCCCCAGAGGGGGACGGAGTAGGCAGGACTCCCAACTGGATCTGGGCCCAAATGAATTTCTGCATCATCCTGTCCACCATGGCTTCAGACAGGCTTCAAGAGGACCTGAAGGAAGACATCACCAACCCAGGCCTGGAGTGGCACTGGGGGGAGGCGGAGAGTGGAGCTCAAACCCAGGCAACCACCGGCGAAAAGTGAGGAGACCGAGCCAAGGGCAGACAGGCTCGAATCTAGGTGGGACTTGGACGAGGGAGAGCAGTCTGGGGATTGCTTCCTCGGCCAATCCCATTCCTTATGTTGGCCCTTCTCTCTGTCCCCGGACGTCTTGGCAGGAGGTTGAGTCCCAGAAGCAAGGACAGAGCAAGAAGAAGCAGAGGCCTCCATAGAGGGTGGAAGGAGGCTTTTCAGAATGAGTTTGTTCCTCCTGTAGATCAATGTGCAGGGGATGAAGCCTGCACAGATTGAGCAGGAGGAATATAGGTGGGAGACACCTAAACAGACCATGCAAAGAGTGTGGGTGTCAGACAGGGGAAGCTTATGCCCACACTCTGTGTACCTATGGCCAATCAGGAAACGGACACTCACTCAAACACTAGGAAAGGTAAAGAGAGAGAGTGTATGTATATATATATATATATATATATATATATATATATATATATATATATATATATATGAAGAGAGAGAGATCCCAATGCCTGAGCGCATAGAGATAGGGTAGAGTAAAAGAGGGTAAAGAAAGGTCGAAGAGAGAGACAAAATTACACAAGACAAAACCACTTACAAACACACAGAGATTGGAGCTACAGAACCACGCTGCTGTTCAAACAAGCGGCAAAAGATCTTGGGGGAGGAGGAAGACGAGACATTATGGGTAGGGCAGGAGCTTGGAGCTTGGATCTGATGCTGGAGTATGAGGCCGAGTTGGACCCATACCAGATCTCAGCCCCTCAGGCTGAAGATCAAATGAAAACAACAAATTCAGATTAAGTATTTATATGCTGCAGGATAAGATAATCAGGGAAAGACCAACATATATGAAACAGCTAACCTTGCAAGATATGTTAAAAAGAAAATGCTAGAAAACAAGCAACAGGGGGGGGGGGCCTTCAAAACTAGAGCTAACAACTTCTGCTCACCCAGATGTACCCTTTATATACGGAACTGTACACACATTACTTATGCCTGTACAGTACATTACTTCACTAAAATTTCACTTGCTTTTTCATCAAATGTTTGTTTCTTCTATTATCCAACTTGTACTGATTAACATGATTTACATGATATTTTAAAGGTATGATATGGTATTTAGCTACTGTTTAGAGGTGATTCATCTGTGAACTGGCATTTTCACTAATCTGGCACCCCAAGGGTCCCAATGTCTACCTGTATATATGACTTTATTAAGAATGGATGAAAACTCGAGAGAGGGTCACAAATGACAGAATAAAATGAGGGAACCACAAAATGCTGACCTACTAATAAAAGCAAAACAAGAAATATCAACTCGTTCACTCCCACTGAAAACCCTGTATCAGTAAACCTCAGCTTTAAGACAGAGATTAAAGTGTTGCCTTGTTAGCTGTACTGTTAGAGAAAGTATTTTTAGTAACATAATGTATGGAGTTAGCACACAAGTAAAATAGGGTTGGGTTTTGACCCACATACTACCTTATGTGTGCTAACCCTAACCTTGCACCTAACCCTACACATTAAGATACTAAAAACCCTTTCCCTTACATCACCACTACAGAAAACAAAATTATTCAAAACACACAACACAATCTATCCTCTTACTCTAACCCATAAACACTTGCACATCCTCACTACCGCCACTTTTTTATTCAAACACTAATTGTTCTACATAATCCAACTTCACATTATATAAAACTAAATTCAACCATATGAGATTCACACAGCTGAGCATTCACTCAAATTAACCACATGACTAACTTTTTAAATTACACACACACACACACATATATATATATATATATATATATATATAAAAACACACACATATATAATGAGACATATATATGTATGGGATTTCTGCAAGTTATCTGCAGTATATCAAATCAGGAATGAAGTCTTGGCTGAGAACACCAAACACATCACATGTAAAACCCATGGTAAATACCATTCTGAAGATGCAGGAGCTGAAGAAAAGGGAGAAAGGTAGTCTTCCCCCTCTTGGGCCCCATGGCACAACACATTCGGAAGTTTTTGCTGGGTCAGAATTCAATACAGCAGTCTTGATTATTTATGGCTTGGTGTAAAGGGGCATGACAAATACACACACACACACATATATATATATATATATATATATATATATATATATATATATATATATATATATATATATATATATATATAATGTGTGTGTGTAATACACACACACCAATATATAACACACATAGGGTCTATTTCAGAAAGACGAAAACGCAAACTCTCAAACGCTCACATGAGCGAATAATCAGAAACTCAAAAGTGGTATTTTGGGATCGCAATACAGTGAAGATTGGAATATTTGCCCTTTCCTCACTGTAGTGCGATCTCAGAGTAGGAACATATATTTAGCGGGGGGTGTGGGGGGGGGGGTGCAGCCCCCCACAATACCAATTTAGAGTTTTTGATTATTCACTCATGTGAGCATTCGAGAGTTTGCGTTTTCGGTTTTATAACATAGACCCCACATATAGACATAGAGCAACAGGTGGAGAACCATACATGGGTGCAGACATAATAGGGCTAAGAGGTAGTGGGATGAAAAGAAGAAAATCTGAATTAGCAAACTACAGGAATCCCTTATTCTTCATTTTGGGCATTCATGGTTAGATGTCTAGTCCACAGTACTTAGACTGGTAAATATAAAAATATAGTAGATTTGGAAATCAGTTTGAAGGAATACAATAAAACCAAGTTTGCAGCAGAAAATATGGAAGTAAGATTATGCATCTGTGCACAAAATGGGGTTTAGTAGCACCTCCAAGTATTGCTAAGTGTTTAAGAGGGACGGATTTTTCAGAACATGAGATGTATATGAAGAAAATGACAAAGTGAAGACGAAGGACTGGCAGCTCAGTGACAACGTAAAAAGAATCTTTACAAACTGTGAGTGAATGAATGAAAGGCCCATCAAGATTCAAGAAAGCATGGGAAGTAAACACTATTTCTTGGAAAGGGCAGGACAAATTAGGTGGTGGAGGCAGATCATCCTGTGTACAGGGAAATGAGTACTGAAGTAAGACAGATGGTGCTTATGCACTGACAAAGTCTGTATTTAAAAATATTTCTTGGTTGCATCCCACTACATAAATAATCTCAAAAATAAACAAATAAAGTTGGCCAGCAGTCTGCACAGATAATTAGAAGGAAAAAATGTTTATAAAAATGTCTCAAGTATATGCTTCAACCTCGAGACAGAACCAGATCTAGCAACTGGGAAACAGTGTGACATCTGTACTGCACATACCAGTATGGTACCTGAAAGCATTTTGCCATCAGTGCATTCTGTAAGGTCTGCTACTCATGTGGTTAAGCTGTGGAAACTGTGGTTATTTGCTTTGGTTTGGAAATGAGGCATGTTCTATATAAACGAGTAGCAACAGTCCTCTTTTGTTAAGTTAACTGTAAATACAGAAGGCACTTGTAAACATGCATTTTTATTTTTAAAAAAGTTCAAGCATGTAGTTTCTTTCATTAGTCATAACCTTGAATATAATCAGAAGTGTAAAAAATCAAAGCCCCTCTGTATTACTAAATCTAAAGAAAGTGAGTTTCAGGACAGTGAATGGATACACAGTCCAACATTACCCATTCTCTCTCTGCAGTTAAAGCTCTAGTGGCTTTTCAAATTTTCAGCACCTCCACAAAAACAACCTGCAACAGATTAAACAATATCACATCTTGACAAATGAAGGCTCTGTATTTATTACACAACTGAAGACTGGCTAACCTAATGTGAAAATACATAAATTTCGTACAAGTCTTCACTGTCTCATGTTTTCACTTCAGATGTGTATGTGCGGAGATTTTAGAAGAATGACTCTGAATTAGAGTATATTGACAGTATGAACTGAGTGCTTCATGAACAACAAAGCAGAGAGACATTCAGAAAGAAATAATGTGCTTAAGTAAAACAGCTCATCAAATGGCAATGTGCATGGAAGTGGTGATTCAAAGGCAAGTAGCACAACTTGTCTTTTCTGGAGAAATAATGCGGTCTACATTACATGCTAATGCCTGCAATGATATGCAAATTAATGGCAACATGCTAATGGGAGTCACTGTACATGCAGATGATGAAATCAAATATGGCAGAGTAATTCAGAAACAAAGGATGAATCAGAGTGATCATCTAATATGAACATCAGGATTGTCCAGTTTGCAGGAGCTTCACTATAGAGTATAATGCCCCCTTTGTCATGTACCTGACCAGATGCATGCATGCAGCAACTGGAACATCCACAATGGTTCCTTACAAAAAGAATACAAGGAGTAAATGCAATGCCCTATACTGATCGCCTCAAAGTCCTTTCTCTTTACTCTGTATCATACAGGCTTCTGAGAGCTGATCTTTGCCTGTCATACAGGACATCCTGGATTCTATTTTGATGAACCTTTTGTAAAAACACAAAACAAACAGGATCATAACTACTAGATTAAAAGACCTACATTTTGCTTGTGACAAACAGAACATGTTGGAGAGAGGGATGTGCTTCTCAGAAAAGTCCCATTCTCTGGAACAGGCTCCCCCCATCCATGTAAAGCAGAGTTCCTTCCTATCCCTTTTTAAATGCAACTTGGACCATTGGATGGGTAACTGGAAATTCATCCCTGGTCTAGCTCCTATGTTCTTGATGGACAGAGCCAATCAGTAAATCACCACCTACATAAATCAAATTTGTCAGTCACATTTGGGTTGCACTACTAGGCTTATAAGGACCCTACTGGTCGTTAGCCTAGTATACACCTATGAATCTATGATGAGTAGTGTCAGAAGTAGCACAGCAGTATGTGTTAGTGACTGCCTTTGCAGCTAGTGTCCACCATGTTGCACAGAATCACCCTCCACATTGCAGACTCGTTCGCTAGTGGCTAAAATACTATCACTTCTATGACGAGAATGCTGTAGATCACAACCATGTACTGAGTCACCATACGGGAGTTAGTTGACTTGCCACACTTACGTGGACTGAATGGGGGGTGCATATACCATCTATTCCAACGGACATGCAGGTTTGTGGAGCATCAACCATCCTTATGGGAGCTTTAAAGTATCCAACAACGGATGTATTAGTAGTTGTGCAGCTATCAGACTCATGAATCCTACACCAATTCCTTGACATGATGTTACATCATAAAGAGTATACGGATTCTGTCAACAGAGGAGAGAACCACCATTATGCAGGCATTCTACGAATGAGGTCCTGGGAGACAATGACTGCACCCACACTTATCAAAGACCTACCTGCTCCACATATTCAGTATATCAACCAGAAGGGCTGCTCCTCTATCAATGCCAGGTGGTGTACCATACACAGAGTATTATATAGAAAGAGGCTGTGCACCATCCAGGCAGCTCCCATGATTCCATCTAGCATACATGCAGCCTTTGCCAGCATTTTGCTTAGGTCTTATGAATGCAAGTAACAGGCCACACATAATGGCATCCACACTGTTGTGTTTTGCAGGTGATACAAGATATGCCTTGGAATGTTGGCTGATGACACCCATACAAAGCCCCCAGACCATGGGAGAAATTTTGTACAACACCGCACTGTTGTTTATATCATCATTCAATGGGCATTGGAGTTCTTAATGTTTAGTTCTGTTACTTAAATACATATGGTGGCACAGTGCAACATGCTATGGAGACCCACAGCAAGATATCTGTGCCATGTTATAAAAAATGCTGCTAAAACAGCTGTTATAATGTGGGGACCTCATAGTACTGCTAGACATATCTCTGGCAGCAGTGAAGGAGAACTTAGGTGAGGAGTTATAAGAGGAAGTGGCTACATGTCTTCAGTAGTGATGCAGTACACCACGGCACTAGCAAATTGGTAGCATCTGATAAGCAACTACCGGAAGTGAAAAAGACAACAAAGAATAAAACTGATACATGCAATAATACACCCATACCATACAGTACAGTACAGTGCACTGACTGGCCACAATGCACACCAGACATTAACAAAGATCAGAGGGGTGGGGGTGTACAATCACTATCATATGCACAAGTGGGATGAGGCACAGCAACATGGTAGAGCAACACCAGCATTGGCAAAAAGGTCATGGGTGTTACATGCAGTAGCCACACAAACTTCTAGGAGGCTGGAGAGAGTCAGGGATCTTATGCTCCACTGAAGTGATGGAGTGTCCTTGAGATGAAAGCTGTCCCAGTGTACCATGTGACCCTTCAGTGTCATGGTTGAAAGCACCTTGCCCAAAGGGTTGTATACCACACTGCATACAGGAATGTCACTGTGGCCCTACAGTAGATATTCAATGTCCAAAACTCCATGACCGGCCACAGGTAGTTCATGGTAGGGCTACAGGTAAGCATGATACCATTGCACTGTGGGACCCTGAGAAGCTTTCTTGGTGGATAGTGGTATACAGTGGACATGGAAAAGTACTGTCCACAACCATGGGAGTGTCTATGCCCAGGGGTGGAGGCAGTCATGGACAATATACTCAGGGAAACTGTTTCTGGATTGGTGTGGGATATCTGCACAAACCAGGCTGATGTGACCATGTAATGCCACCACTGCTCTCAAATGGTACAACTGCTCCATGCCCCTGCATGCCATGGCATTTTGCATGCACTACAGAATGTCCCACAGTCCCTGAAGCAGATGCTCTTTCTCATATGGGCCATGTGGCACACTCTCTCTGACATGGTGTGAGTAATGATCATCTGTATCTGAATCACTGACTTGCATATCTGCTGACGAATAACCAGGGTGATACCCATGTCTGGGAATGTCCTGGAGGAATGTTGGTAATGGTCATCAACATACCTCTTCCCTACGTTTGATGCATTAACCTTGGAGGCACTGCATCCTTCAGATGCCATCTTTAGTGGTGACTGCTGTGCAGTTTTGGGGGGGGCCTAAGATGGTGGAGGTTAGTCTTGTCTTTTCACAGTCATCTCAGTTGTCCGTGATTATGCCCCCCACCATTAGCATTATTAACACTGCCACTAACAGTGGATTGTGGCTTATGTATGATGACATTATCACCTGCTACCAGTAGGCTGCTGACACTAGACATGCTCACACATGATGTGCTGGAACCTCTACCAGTGAAACTTGTGAACGCATACAGGTAATACACCTGTGGCAATGCTGGATCATAGCTGTGACTTCCACCACCACGTGACACACAGACTGCAACATATGAACTGCCTACATAGTTCATGCTCAAATATGTAGCATGTGGTCCAGGTTGTCACTCACTGTAACCCCAGTGTTCTTACATGAAAGATATGCATTTGTCTTGAGTAAATCATTGGCAACTGCAAGTCACTGGTCTACAGTAACAACACATACTACTACTACTAACCCTGTGCATCACCTACAGGCACTTGGCCAGCTTTCCTCACACCATCTTCCACACACAAGCCACCACTAAGTATGAGGGTTCTCTAACCTTCCCCAGTGAGGGATACTAGGAATTCCTCCACCATGGTGAGACAGCTATTTGTTGGTATTTCATCTACTGGTCAACCTGTTTCTGGCAATTTCCTGTGCCTTGGTCTTGGCAAGCAGTAATCTAGCATCAATTCTCTGATACACCTGTGCTGTTATCTTACTATGGCCACCCACTGTAGTGATATCTAGCCTTGTTTGCTTTATCCTTTTCAAGGATGGACATACCATGTGTGTATAGGGCTTTAGTAGCACCTGCATCTCTTGTGCAGTGAATGTTCTAGCCAATGCTGTTTCTCTTGTCCAATGACAATGTGTGTACAACTGTGGATTACGCATTTGCACAAGTGTATGCATGCATGACTGTCTATGCCAGCTGACAACTGTCTCACTACTGCTCCCAGCTACCACTCAAGTGGCCACAGCCTTGGCTGTTACTATGCTCTCATCACTCTGACACTGTACTACAGTGAGACAGAAATGGGCATGACAGCAATGTTTGCTGGCCTTCGGAACTGTGTTGACAGCAGTTCATGCCCAATTTACTGAATGCTTCCTATTCCCTGTAGCCAGTCTGTTAGCATAAAATACAATGTTGTAATCATTAGACAGAAGGAAAATAAGCTGGCCTGACTCATTCCCTATTCTCCCTCAGTTTGAGCCTCACCCCAGCAGGGCTACAGCCTGTCCTGTCCAGTTTCCCGTGTTTTGTCAGACTGAGACCCTCTTTCACTGATATGTCAGTCACCTCTGCTGATACCCCCAAAACAAACCTCTACTCAGTTATTGCTCCTGTTACCTTCATACATCCTTCTGTTGTCACTACAATGCTGAGGTCCACTTATCAGTAGTCCTGTCTGCTGTCAGTTTGTCTATATGAAAGTACACTTTCTTTTGCACCACATTCTGAATCCTAAGTAGCTCTCCTTGATGCGGTCTTCCTCAGTGTGGTGACCACCATACCCTATAGTGCAGTAATTATGCTAAAGAGGTAATGTAGTAAGGTCATCTTTAAACTGTAGCACTAACAGCCACAGCTGCTGCTAAAATACTCACATCTGTCTCTTCTTGGGCTGTGAGAATATCACATGCATGACAACTGCAAAGTCCAAACTGCTGGCTAGCCATCCTGGTGTTCTGTTTCATTCTACTACCATGCTCCTAACAATGTACAGGACATGAAGCTATACACACCAAGCTACATTTTCCTCTTCCTTCTGACCTGCATAGTGGGCAGAGTCACTTCAGATATTGAATTCAGCAGGACTCCAATCTGGTTCAGACAGGAAACCAAGAATTTCATACAGCTGCTGCACAGAGTAGGAAGGCTGCCTCTATAACATTGATGCCAGACACCAATGTTTCAGGACACTGGCCAGTGCCACTGGTATTACCCACTCTGGTGAGCAGTGCAGGCAGAAATACAGTGACCTGTGGAGGTGCTACTTAGACTTGCTTGACCAATGGAAGACAGATGTTAGGAAGAACAAGCCAACTTATTATTATAAGCATTCTGTATGCAGCTTGACACTATACATTTGGCCTATCACCCGTAGCTGGAATTGCCTTCTCTTGTCAGGACATGCTGTATTGATTATGGTTTGTTTTATATTTTATAGTGGCTGAGGAGATAGATGCCTAAGGAGGTGCGACAGTCTCTCAAGGTAGTGAGAGAAGTGCAATTCATTACTGCCTTCTGCAGCAGTAACTTAATAAAGTGGAGAACAGATGCACTAATCTGCTGTATTCATTTCTCTGTTTTATTTTTACTTCTTTCTTTTTCTACAGGGTTAGCTGTGATGCATGCTGTGATGAGGTGGCAGACACCATGCTTTGCAACAGCTACCATGCCTGCCACTATATGTCCCTAGCAGTCCCCCAAGCTTGCCTCTTTGTAGGGTGACAAAGGTTATCCTGTGAAGAGGAAGACCAGCACTGGTAGAGGTTTTAGTAGAATCTACAGCAGAAGCTGCTGTTAAAAAAGGAATAATTAGTAGAGCATACAAAATATTGCACGACAGCGATAAGAATCAATCAGAGGAGGTCAAAAAGGATTGGGAAGACAGACTGGATAAGCAATTCACAAAGAAACAATGGAGGCATACATTTATGTCTCCCAAATATGCAACACAGTTTAGAAGATTTAGGATCTTTAAAAGTGTTTACATAAGTATTTTTATACCCCAAGAAGATTCCAGAGAATTTTTCCTCAGATAAACAGCAAATGTTGGAGGTGTGATGAGGAAGAAAAAGGTAACTGGGAACATATGTTCTGGGATTCCCCGTAGACTGCTCTGTCAGAGATACTGGGCGAGCAAATTGGTGTAACTAAGGACATTTTTTTTTTGAGCCATGATACAGAATCGGAATTGCCTAGAAATTTTAAGGCCTTGCTGAGTCTAATGATGGTGGTTGTTGTTGTGTCTTTCGGCTTATCCCGGTTAGGGGTCGCCACAGCGGAACACCGGTCCGCTAATGTTTTGATAGTGGATTTTTACGTGCTGAGTTACCAGCCCTGACGCACAACCTTCAACAAAGGCACGCATGCCTCCACACAGGAGACTCTCTAGCTCAGAATCGAATGCAACAACGCAGCACCACTACTAATGATGGTGGCTACCAAAAAACAATTAATGGAAAATTGAAATCAAAGTCTAAACCAATTTTTCAGAAGTAGGAAATATAGTGAAAGAGATAAAACAACTGGAATTGTGAATTGTGGGAACAATACATGCAGAGGAGGAATTAGGTTTAAAAGAAGGCAGGATTTGAATGAGCTCTGTAAAGTCTGACCAGCAATGACTGGATAGATTATAAATGGTGTACAATGTTTGGAACTACAATTATGTCAACATGGTTTCTGATGTATGTTTGCAAATAAAATTATGTCAATATGGTTTGTTTTCATTTATATAAATGTATGATTGCCTATGTCATGTGTGATAATTTAATAAAGATGTTTATTGCTTAAAAAAAGAAGGTCATCCTGTAGGAAGTGACTTTGAGGGCTTGCTGGTGGCCTTTGGGGGCAGACACTCATCTCAGTGGCCCAGAAGGAACTTCTTGGGTCACTTGACAAAGTCCATTTGAGGACTGAAACAGACTGGTGGCTGGATGCCCACACTTGCACCCTGAAGCGTACTCTTGTGTGGCTGACTGAGTTGCATAGGCTGCAGATCCTGTCCATTTGGAAACTAGGGACAGTGTCTGCCCATGACATCAGCCAAAGAGAGGACTGACATCTAGAAGGCGGTTTCCCTTCTGGCTCAGTCAGGCATCTCTTACCCCTTCAAATCCTGCCTCATTTGGGGGGGTCTCAACACCCCCAAAATATTTTTAGTAGTAGTTTTTCTTTATGCACATTGTTATTCTGCTTATCACACAAAATGTCATCTGCAAAACAAACTGAGGTTTCTAAGTTAGTAACTAGATACTGTTAAGCCAGCATCTAACTGACCTTATTTTAACTTGAATGTGCATGAAATGTGGGTATGATGAGTATGCAACTTGGTATTCAAGCACTAAACTTAGCAGGCAAAAATGCTATAACTTCTCTCAGTGGTGTAAGTAACAAGAAAAAAAATATGGTGAATGACAGCTGTCAGTTAATTTTAATTTATGAGCACAGAAGTTAGTCCCCTCACTTTACAGTTCTATCTGATCTGAGTTGGTTTTCAAACGTGTGCCTGGCTTCAAATTAAATTTTATTTTAGTGAATTTCTTATGCTGCTTTTACTGGCAGTCAGCGAGTGGGGAACTGCTTTGAAGCTTTGCTATCTTACAGCTTGTGTTTCACTTTACTAGGATTTGTATTGGACTGCTTCTGCTATGTTGGCTTTCCTTTAAATCTCTCTGGCATTTCCCCTTATAATAACAGGGTAAAGGGGTACCGTGTGGGAAAATAACCTTGTGTGTGACAGTTTCAGGCTTTGTGCATTTAAATGTAAGCATTCTTTTAGGGAATTATTTTTGAGATCTCATTGGAAGTTAGCAACTATGGAACTGTAAGCTCTGCTCAGTGAGCAGCAGAATGTCCACACAAAAGCAGAAATGTGAACACCCAAGTACCATATAATATGTAGGACTATGAATAATCACAGTCCTGCACATTACACGATAATTTGTTGTCATGTTTGTCTATTATACTATCATCATTACAAAATGCATATTTTTGGGAGCAGAGAAAATTATACACCATGGAAAAATTTAACAATGTAATAAATGACAATTTAAGAAATAAGTAATTAAATGCACAATTACAACATGTTCACAAACTAACAGGATCATAGGAGATTACTAGGCTATTGGCCCTGAGGCTTTTATAAGCCTAGCCATGAGTTTAGCCCATGTTTAGACAAGTCAGCACCCAAAGCCCCTGTCCCCTGGGACATGGGTGGAATCCCAGGGATGTGTTTTCTTTTTCCAATCCAGTTATCCAGGTTGCGCTTAAAAACAGATAATGAGGTATTGTGCTTGATGTGGAGAGGGAGTCTATTCCACAGATGGGGGAGTCTCTGGGACACAAATCTGTCCCGCCAACAAGTCCTATTGATACCACAGATCAGGTTGAGGTTGCGTGTACGGGTTGCTCGAGTGGAGCTTGACTTGCAGATATGCAGCAATCCCATCAAGGCAGGGTCTGAGATTGCTTTATATGACAAACAGAGGTCATCCCTGAGGAGTCTATATGAAACTGAGTAGAGGGACAGGGCTTTTAGCCTAGTGGATGATTATTATATAATTAACACAATGCCCACATTCTGAATGCTTAGAAAATATGACAACAGCAAGAGGCAGTCATTATGTTGACAATAAACACAATTATTAAACTTCACACAAGACAACTACTGAATTGTTTGTATGTTGGTGACATGACCTAAAATTGCTTAGCAGGGTTCCAGATGCATCAAAGATAAACATGAATTAAGCAGATAGTGTTAAGAGACAGCACAATACCCCTGTATTAGGAATCTCCTGAACACCTAACTTTAGTGGAAAAACAAAATAGTTAACTCAAGCATTTGTCTTCAGCTTTAATGTACTGGATGTCATCACAAAAGAAACAGATTAGGTGTGCCAACCTGAGAATACCTAAATAGAAGGAAATTAATGCCTAGTCAATGAAAAAAGTAATCAACATGAGCAGCAGAGGTCACAGAGAGCATCAGTGACTAATAAGACTTCCCAGACCTTAAGAATCCTGAAATGGAGGCAGCCATGGCTAAAAGCAGAGGTAACAAACCTGTGGATGAAGATTTAAATATTTTAAACACATCTGGGCAAAACAGGAATGCAGTAACGTGCAGAAATGACTTAAAATGAAATACAGAGGTCACAGTGAGGAAAATGCTTCAAATCAAGGAGCATTTTACTTTGGGGAAAAACAGAGACATGGTACAGGAGATCAAACAAAGGGTTTGTCAGGGATTTAAGAATTTGGACAGGAATAACCCTACAAGACAGAATTACAGAAAAAGAAAATGAAGCAATATTGATAACAGGTGACTAACCCAGCCACTGGGGATGCACAAGACAGTGCATTTCTTTGTGCCGGTCCCATGCCCGGATAAATGGGGAGGGTTGCATCAGGAAGGGCATCCGGCATAAAATTTTCCCAAACCATACATGCAGACA
This sequence comes from Protopterus annectens, assembly GCF_019279795.1. Lineage (NCBI taxonomy): Eukaryota > Metazoa > Chordata > Ceratodontiformes > Protopteridae > Protopterus > Protopterus annectens. Next base: position 6,504,846 of record NC_056728.1, on the reverse strand, counting down.
AAAGTACACATATGTACATACCAGATTGGTCAAGGCCTGGGTTAACAATGACTGCCACCAGTACTGTTGGCCAACAGGGTGCTGGCGGAAATTGGGCTACTGTTGGCCGAAGAAGAGGTGGACGGCATGGCCGAAGGCAGGTAAAGGTTAGAACTGTGATAGTGAGGGTTGGAACTTTGGCAGTATGACTGGTATAGGGAGAGAACTAGCTGATACGATGGACCGAAGGAAGGTTGGTATATTGTGTGTGCAAGAGACCAGATGGAAGGGGAGCAAGGCTAGGTGCATCGGAGGCAGGTTCAAATTGTTTTATCATGGTGTGGATGGGAGGAGAAATGGCATAGGCATTATCCTGAAGGAACAGTATGCTAAGAGTGTTTTGGAGGTGAAAATAGTGTCGGATTGAGTGATGTTTATTAAGCTGGAAATTGATGGTGTAATGGTGAATGTTGTTAGTGCATATGCTCCACAAGTTGGGTGTGCGATGGATGAGAAAGAAAAATTTTGGAGAGAGTTGGATGAAGTGGTGATGACTGTACCCAAGGGTGAGAGAGTGATGACTGGAGCAGATTTCAATGGGCATGTTGGTGAAGGGAACAGAGGGGATGAGGAAGTGATGGGTAGGTATGGTGTTAAGCAAAGGAATGCAGAAGGTCAGATTGTAGTCGATGTTGCAAAAAGGATGGACATGGCTGTGTTGAATACATATTTTTAACAAGAGGGAGGAGCACAGGGTGACATACAAGAGTAGAGGAAGATGCACACAGGTGGATTACATCTTATGTAGAAGGGCCAGTCTGAAGGAGATTGGAGACTGTAAAGTGGTTGCAGGGGAAAGTGTAGTTAGGCAGCATAGGATGGTGGTTTGTAGGATAACACTGGTGATCAAGAAGAGGAGGATGAGTGTGAGGGCAGCACCAACGATCAAATGGTCGAAAGTTAAAAATGGCAATTGTGAGGTGATGTTCAGGGAAGAGTTAGGACAGGCACTGGGTGGCAGTGAAGAGTTACCGAATAGCTGGGTAACTAAAGCAGAGCTAGTAAGAGAGATGGCTAGAAAGGTGCTTGGTCTGACATCTGGAAAGAGGAAGGAGGACAAGGAGACCTGGTGGTGGAATGAAGAAGTACAGGAGAGTATACAGAGAAAGAGGTTGGCGAAGAAGTGGGATTGTCAGAGAGATGAAGAAAGTAGACAAGAGTATAAGGAGATGAGGTGCATGGCAAAGAGAGAGGTGGCTAAGGATAAGGCGTATGACGAGTTGTATAAAAGTTTGGACACTAAGGAGGAAGAAAAAGGACCTGTACCAATTGGTTAGACAGAGGGACCGAGCTAGTAAAGATGTGCAGCAGGTAAGGGTGATCAAGGATAATGAGGGAAACGTACTCACAAGCGAGGAGAGTGTGTTGAGCAGATGGAAAGAGTACTTTGAGGGGCTAATGAATGAGAGGGAGAGAAGGTTGGATGATATGCGGATAGTGAATCCTGAAGTGCAGTGGATTAGCAAGGAGGAAGTAAGGATAGCTATGAAGAGGATGAAGAACGGAAAGGCTGTTGGTCCAGATGACATACCTGTGGAAGCATGGAGGTGTTTAGGTGAAATGGCAGTGGAGTTTTTAACTAGATTGTTTAATGAAATCTTGGAAAGTGAGCGGATGCCTAAGGAATGGAGAAAAAGTGTTTTAGTACCGATTTTTAAGAATAAGGGTGATGTGCAGAGCTGTAGTAACTACAGAGGGATTAAACTGATCAATCATAGCATGAAGTTATGGGAAAGAGTAGTGAAAACTAGGTTAAGAAGGGAGGTGATGATTAGTGATCAGCAGTATGATTTCATGCCAGGAAAGAGCACTACAGATGTGATGTTTGCTTTGAGAGTGTTGATGGAGAAGTACAGAGAAGGTCAGAAGGAGTTGCATTGTGTCTTTGCGGATTTAGAGAAAGCATATGACAGGCTGCCTAGAGAGGAGTTGTGGTATTGTATGAGGAAGTCGGGAGTGTCAGAGAAGTATGTAAGAGTGGTACAGGATATGTACGAGGGTAGTGTGACAACGGTGAGGTCTGCGGTGGGAGTGACGGATGCGTTTAAGGTGGAGGTGGGATTATATCAAGGATCAGCTCTCTGCCCTTTCTTATTTGTTAATGGTGATGGACAGGTTGACAGACGAGATCAGACAGGAGTCCCCGTGGACTATGATGTTTGCAGATTACATTGTGATCTGTAGTGAGAGTAGGGAACACGTGGAGGAGATCCTGGAGAGGTGAAGATACACTCTAGAGAGAAGAGGAATGAAGGTCAGCAAGACTAAGACAGAATATATGTGTGTGAATGAAAGGGAGGATAGAGGAATGGTGAGGATGCAGGGAGTAGAGGTGGCGAAGGTGGATGAGTTTAAATACTTGGGATCAACAGTTCTGAGTAATGGTGAGTGTGGAAGAGAGGTGAAGAAGAGAGTACAGGCAGGACGGAGTGGGTGGAGAAGAGTGTCAGGAGTGATTTGTGACAGACGAGTACCATTAAGAGTAAAAGGGAAGGTCTACAAGAGGGTAGTGAGACCAGCTATGTTATACGGGTTGGAGACAGTGGCATTGACAAAAAGGCAGGAGTCAGAGCTTGATGTGGCAGAGCTGAAGATGTTAAGATTTGCACTGGGTGTGACGAGGATGGACAGGATTAGAAATAAGTATATTAGAGGGTCAGCCCAGGTTGGAAGGTTTGGAGACAAAGCCAGAGAGGCAAGATTACGTTGGTTTGGACATGTGCTGAGGAGGGATGCAGAGTATATTGGGAAAAAGATGCCAAGGATGAAGCTGCCAGGTAACAGGAAAAGAGGAAGGCCTAAGATAAGGTTTACGGATGTGGTGAGAGAGGACATGCAGGTGGTTGGGTGTGACAGAGCAAGATGCACAGGACAGGAAGAAATGGAAACAGTTGATCTGCTGTGGCGACCCCTGATGGTAGCAGCCAAAAGAAGATAGATAGATATATATATATATAAAATAAACAAGTTAAAATATGTTACTATGGTCTGGCTGTCAGATGGATACACATATGATGGTAACTGTTTTTTTGGGAAGGGATTAATAGGAAAGTTGTATGATGTGTGACACCAGTAACTTGAAATACATGACTGAGACCATTTATTCATTCACTTTCATCCTAATCTAATAACAAATGGATACACAAATGGTAACATCTTTTTTGTAATTTTGACAGGGAGATGGGCACTACTTTAAGATATGATTCATACATTTTTGCAAGCATTTATCCTCTCAGTTTACTGGGAACAACTTTTTGTCAGCTTTGCTCATTAAACCTTGGGCACAACTTATTTAAAACTTACTTACTCCTTATAAGACATGAATAAGATTATTTATTTAGTCATGATTTTTTTTTGTCCAGGCCATAACTGTAACAAAAGTCTGGGGAAGAGGCTCTAAAATGTACCTCATGTCATCTAGAATCCCACAGCTCCTGAGGCCCAGCTCCAAGGCTATCAGCTTAATTATATTAGTTCCTCTGCAGTAATTACACTGCAGTCTTGGCCATTTAGTGAGTGGAAGAAAATGAAGAACAAGAATGAATTTCTTTTTTAGCCACAATTTTTGTTCATCTTTGGCTCAATAGGCCTGAATAAAAAACAAAGCTTTAAAGTGCAACTTAAAGCATCTAGAACCCCATGGTTTTGGTATGTGGTGTGTGTGTGTGTGTGGGGGTACTTAGACTAATGGCTTCATTTGATTACTTCTTCCTCATTTATTAAGGTGTAAGCTTAGCCATTTAGGATTATATTGAAACAACGCAGGAAAAATATGAAGAGTTTAACAAAGTATGGGAAAACAAAAAAAAAGTAATCTGATTGGTGTCATAAGACCAAGATGGGGCAAAAGCAGGGAGCACAACAGGGGTATGCAGGGGGGACGGTGGACAGCAAGGAGTCCATACAGTCCTCACCAAAGGCCAGAGGCAAAATATTCATTACTGCCAGGAACTTCTACTTTTAAGTACATCACACAGTTTATTAACAAAGTTTGTTACTCTCCATAAAACATTTTATTACATTGTAATATCTGGATAAGAATAAAACATGCAAGATGCTTGCTTTGTCAGATTTCTGGTATACAACAATCTTTTTGATTGTTTATTTGTTGCTACATATCATATAGTTGGTTGCATAATAGTGTAAAACATGCCCTTGCAGACACATTCTGCAAGTTGTTTAACTTACTGGCTTTGTCCCTGATCGCTACAGTGGTTATGATGCCCCTCCATAAGGGTGGCCTTACAGCTGACCTGGGTATTTAAAGTCCTATCAGTCTTACAAGCCTCATCTGCAAAACTGTAGTGTGGATTATAACTATCCTCAAACTGTGATATCAAGAATTTTGTTTGAATTGAATCCCAACAGTCTGGCTTTGTGACTGCGGTGGTGGTGCTGTGGTAGCGTTGTTGCCTCACAGTAAGATGGTGTCCCGTTCGATTCTCAGCTAGAGCGTCTTCTGTGTGGAGACATGCATGAATGGGCGTACCTTCGTTGAAGGTTGTGCGTCAGGACCGGCAACTCGGCACGTAAAAATCTACTGCCAATCATTAGCGGACCAGAGTTCCACTGTGGTGACCCCTAACCCGGAAAAGCCGAAAGACACAGCAAGTCTGGCTTTGTGAAGGGTAAATCCTATTTAACCTAGTAAACTTCTTCAAAAAGATTGCAGGGGCTGCAGACGGTGCATTTTTTTAAGCAAGAAACATCTTTATTGAATTATCACTTATGACATAGGCAATCAAACATTTATATAAATGAAAAACACTGACTTACAGTTGCAAACATTATACATCCCATATAATATTCTACACGGTCACTGTGAATCCAACATCACATAGCTCATTCAATTCCTGCCTTCCCTTAAACAGCATTTTTCCTCCAAAACATTATTCTGCATGCACAGTGCCCCAGTTCCAATTTTTTCTATGTAATTTGTTCCTACACTTTTCTAAAGATCCCACTTCTAGTTCTGTTACCACTGTTACTATATTCATTACTTCTATTGCAATTGGTTTAGATTTTGATTTCCATTTTCTAGTAATTGCTTATTTGGCAGCCACCATAATTAGATTCAGCAAGGCCTTACTATGTCTAAGCAATTATAATTCTGTATCATAGCTAAAAAAAAATAATTTCCTTAGTTACACCAAATTGCTCACCCAGTATTTCTGACAGAGTAGCAGTCTGTCGATTCATTATATCCCCAAAAATAAGTTCTCAGTTACCTCTTTCTTCCCCATCACACAGTTAACATTTGCAATCTATCTGAGGAAAAATTCTTTGGAGTTTCATTGGGATATAAAACACAAACACTCCCTAGCAAAAATCCTAAATCTTCTAGACTTTGTTGCATATATATATATATATATATATATATATATATATATATATATATATATATATATATATATATATACTCCTGTTGTTTCTTTGTAAACTGCTTATCCAATCTGCATATGGTGCATCTTCAACACCATTCCCTATGCTGGCATCATACAAAAGCTAATTGCCTTAAAATCGACTCTATATGTGGTAACATGGATAGCAAGCAAGCTGAAAGACAGAGCCCACACAGTGCAATTTGCAGGCACATCCTCAACGAGTATGAATATGACCAGTGGTATCCCCTCTGGGCTCGGTGCTGGAACATCTCTTTTTTGATATTTACTTCTCTGGTCTCCAAGTAGAAAGTCAAGACCTCGGACTACAAAAGTCTGCAGATAACTGCACTCTGGAGGCTGCTGTTAAGTCACAGTAGGACACCCAAACTCTTCTGAATGAACTCTCCCTAGTAAAGCCTCGGTGCACTAAAATAAGTTCAAACAAAATGTTACGTGTTGTATCGCACACAACTACAAAATGCAAAACTTGTCAGGGACCTAGACACATGGGCTGATAGCTCCCACTCTTTTTATAATCACGTGACAACAGTGGTCAGGAAATATTTACCTCACTTAATTGCCAAAGGAATATCCTCATGGCTTAAAGAGGTAATCAACACTGATCAGGACAATTATTGAGTTCAGTACCCCCTTTAGAGCTGTACCTCACTAATAATATCAAACAATTAGCAAAACCTTAAATATTCCTAACCAAATAAGCCTAAAATCCCTAAGCTATGAAGATGTGCTGGAAGCTCTATCCCTTTATTCAGTGTCTTAAATACTTTTGAGGGGAAATATGCTTTGCGTGCTTGCTGTTACATTAAAAACCCAGTTGTCCTGGTACTCCTGTTTCTTCACAAATCCAATATCTCCATCATTACTAGAATCAGGGACATAAATCTTCACCAACAGATAAATACTGTATAGTGGAGAAGCAAGTTTATAAGACAGCACCTCCCAAACCTTTGGAATAAACTTCTCCTACATATTAAGCAGTGCAATTCATTATCTTACTTTAAAAACAAACTAGTGACTTGACAGGTATCCACAAATTTACTCTGGGTTTTACTGGTATGGTCCCTCCTGGAAAAAGGAGGTGCTACTTTAGGGAGGAAAGGTACTGACAAGGCATGAATGGTCACAAGATTTGTTCGCCTTGGAATATGTACGAGTCTAAACAATTTTTATAGCTTACTCCCATAGCTTGTCAGGAAATATCTTACTCCCATAATAACCCTGAATAATGTACAGTGGGTGCAAGAGAATGAATAATTAAATATAGCAAAAGGACTACTACACTGGAAGTCGGTCTAGCTCCAGTGAAATGTACCGCTGTGGCAAATTCTGCCTAAACAGGCCATTAAACAGGACAACCAAAGCCTATCCTGGTACTCAGTAAGAGAAAGGCAGTAATAGACAGGTCTGCACCAACTTACAAAAATTAAACATCTCTCTTAACTGTACAAAGTACGTACATGAATGTAATGTCTTACTGTACTTGTGTAAAGTGTTATCGTTACTGCTGTTAAACTTGGGTGGTGTCTAAAGAGAGTCAACAGACCAATCCACTTACTTGTTAAACAGAAATCTATAAACTGTCCAGAATTTTGTAGAACATTCCTGATTTTTGCCTCATAATTTTGCCCTTTCCCTTGTAAAATGTTTAGTTTTCTGGTAAATCACTCAGGATCATAACTATCAACTCCAAATTTTCACAGAATGTCCATAGTTTTGCCTCATATTTTTGGTTTGTTCTTGATAAAATGTGTGGCCTTCTGGCAAACCATTGAGGACAATGCGAACTAAATAATGGGACATTCAAGTCAGAGACTTCATATCCTTCAGAAAATGCATGCTAATGCCAAACCTGTTACTCTAGCAGCCTTCAAAGTTTATAAGACCAATATTTAAGATATGCCCCTGATTTGGGCCCATTATATCCCCATCATTTTTGGCTTTGTCCAGAATTCTCAAGCAGAAGTTGAGACGTATCTAGAGAATTACAGTCAGACAACTAATGCAAGAAATTAAAGTTTCATACTTCTATTAATCAGAAAATGCATGCTGATGCAAAACCTCTTGTATTAAAATTTTAAATGAATAAGTAATGTTTAAAAAAATTGCTCCGGGTTTTGAGCTTTCATTCTCATGCTATTTTTGGCTTTGTTCAAACTCTTTGATGAAAGAAATTGATCGGAATGCCTCAGAAATACTCAGATAGGCTTTCCCAATGTAACCGTGAGGTCAGGCAGCCAGAAAAAGATTAATCACTCAAAACACCTCTTTCTGCCGCCTGGCCTTGTGGTTACCTCAGAACCGCCAATGCAAATATTTCTCTGTAATTGCTATTCTGGCAGCAGCTTCAGAGCGTATTTGGCAGCCGTTGAAAGTTGGGGGGGGCCCTCTGGCCTTAACTTAACCCTATGATTTTGGCACCCATGTTATTTGTGCTATGTATAAACACACTTACGGCAATTTGGTTTATTTTAATTTTATCTTTGTAATATGATGTAAACTTTTAGAGAAACTTGTCTTTTTAAATTACACTGAATAGTATGATTAGCTGGCATACTGTTTGACCATTACTCTGTCTAGGTTATAAACAGAAGTTTTGCAGTATGATTCAGAGTCTGATGAAGTCCTTCATGTATTTGGTTGAAATAGCTTAATGTAATAAATTATCTAGTTAGAGTCACACTAGGACTTATATTTTTATAAGTTTTGCTTTCATCCAGTGAAGAATTTGTTAGCGCCTGTTTGTTTTGTTAAGGCTATGAGGTGTTAATGAGATTTGTTTGATTCAGTCTTCCTCCATTTGACAGCTGTGCCACCCTCAACAAGTCACTTAAGCAGAAAGTGCTCCTGGGTCATGACTAAAAACAGTTTGCATGACAAATGAATGAATGAATGAACAGTTAACTAGATATCTTCTACAGCTTCATGATGCTGCATGGCATCCTTTGCCAAGTTATATATCTTTCTTGTGAACTAAGGTATTCACTACCAGCTGACAAATTCAGTGTTGTCTTCTACCCTATTACCTTATGTAAAGAAATGAACTTAAAGTATTTCTTTGACTCAAGTTATACCACAAGAATATATTTTAACTTTTGCTCTTGACTGTCCCTGAAAAAGGTTTGTGGACTGCCTCATGTACCTTGTTAACAAACAAATATTAACAATTCTTGTGAGACTGACCGGTTCCACGGATGACAGAATAACTCCAGTAAGTAATCATTATAAAAGCCAACTACATCCCACATATCCTGAATGATAGTTCTCCAAAGCTTCAATAAACTCTCAGAACAACTCTTCTACATCGGCAGCCACTCAGGAGTTTTTAGAACTGTTGCTGAGATGGATGGAGCATGGTTTGTTTAGATAAACTTAGCAGAAGAACAGAAAAGAGAGAAAAACACAAGTGAGAAGTGGAGCTTGACATTTCGCAAAAGCAAGGTCTTTCACAGTGGATCACCTGTCCGCAGATTGATTGGCATTAGTGTTTTTAGGGTGTCGAGTTGCCAGCCCGGTGCCTAACCTTCACAGAAGGCACACACATGCACACACTTCACCTACCTGCACGTCTTTAAAACTCACTCGACTGCAGGGAGGACATGTAGACTCCACACAGAAGGTGCTGCAGTTGAAAATTGAACCAAAGACCTCTTGCTGTGAGGCAACAATGCTAACTGCTGCACCGCCACAGAACTTAACATTTAGCAGTCTCTTTTAATAAAGTATAAAGCAGCACACAAGTGGTAAAACAAAGTACAACTGCAATTATAATTATAAAAATGTTTATTACAAAACAGTAAGTACTTTCACCACCTCTCTGGTGGATTCATCAGACCATAAAAATGCAGTTTAAAACATAACATATATACTTTCAAATTCCCTATCATCCTCCATCAATCAGAAACAGATGTCCATTCAATCAGAACTAATCCAACTAATGTACATTACACAAAGTGCAAAACGTAATCACGTCATCCCCATCAATGTCATCTTTGCCTGGTTCTAGAACAGCAGCATTCATCTTTAAAGACTGTTAATGTTGCACACACTGATGGAAATAACAAGGCCATTCCTATCATCTCATATGGACCCACTCCAGTGCATCTCACTGAATGATAAAAGTGGGAAATAGGAACATAGGATCGTAGGAAGTACTAGGCAATCAGTTTGCAGACCATTACAAGCTTAGTCAATAGCCCATATTCAAAAGTTCCCCCTAGATCCAATGAGGAAAGAAAAGATAGGCTTGGTGAGAATCTGAAGTTGCCCATCCAGTTACCTAGCTTTAACTTGAAGGTGGCAAAGGGTGCAACTCTTCTTTACATGTAGTTGAAATTTGTTCCAGAAATAGGGGACACATTGGGACATGAATATGTCATGGCAGATTTTATATATCTGTTGATTCTTTAGTTTAACAGAGGATTTTAAGTATCTTTAATTCTGTGAAGGAAAAGGACATCAAAGAGGGCCAGCTCTTTCATGGTTCAAAAGGCTAGACATAGATCTTCATGGAGGGGTGTATAACAGAATGAGTACAGAAAGGACAGCTGCCAGTCCACCCTGATAACTTATGTTTTCTGATGCCAGCAATCTTTATAGTTATAAATCTCTGAGGTTTCCTCAAGCTGAGTGATATGTTTAGATAACTACATGCTAAAAGATGCATTACATGCAATAAAGGGTCTTATGAAATATGGCTAAAGGGGAATTAAGACTTCTCTAGAACTAGAGTAGATTGCTTTGAAAATCAGATAAACTTCACAGAACAATGTCAGAACTACTGCTGATACATGACTGCCAAATTATAAAGAATTATCAAAAACAGTGCCTAGATCTCTTTATGACAGTATTCGACTGGAGAGGTGTGTCACCTATATAGTATGTGAAAATATTTTGTTTACCAAAATGAACTGTACTAGAGTTTTTCACATTTAATTTGAGACCACTGTCCTTGTGCAAATTGTTAACATGGTCTAATCCATGGTGGACCAATTGTGGGTCAGTGGAATACTGAATAACAAACATCCAGTTTGCAGTTGTCTGCAAACCTAGATAACCATAGGCCAGGAGTGTTGGCCTGAAGGTCTGAGAAACAGATGGCAAATAGGAGAAGACCCAATACTGACACCTGTGGTACACCACTGGTAACTGTATTGGTTTCAGGATTGGCACCTCTGACTTTAACCACCACAGTTCTGACAGACAAGTAGTTAGCTACCCACTGCACAACATAAGGATTTATATTCAGATTTATAAGTCTGTCAATCATGCTTGATTTGGGAATACAGTAGAGTCTCGATTATCCGAACATCGATTATCTAAAATGTCAATTATCCAAATGCAGCCTTCCAAAGTTTTTGGGTAGGAAAAATCATAAAGTCTGAATATGTAAATGTTACACATATTAGCTTGTACTACAATAACATACTCTATCGTTTTGTACTTACATGAAATTTGTTTTATTTTTCTTGTTTAGTCTTCATCAAAAACATGATTTTGTTTTTAATCAGGTTCAGTTATATGTTGGATTATCCAAACTACCCTAGGTCCCAATTAGTTTGGATAACAGAATCTCTACTGGTGTCAAAAGCCATGACCACATCCTGATATACTGTAAGTACTGCATAACCATTATTCACTGCTTTGGTTACTTTTTCAACAAAATTAAGGAGATTGAAGAGGCAGGACACCTTTCTCTGACAACATCAAATTCATCAGGGTCTGGAATTAAAAGAGTTTCAATGTACAACTTAACGACTTAACGAGGTCTGAGACTGCATGTTCCCTAGTTTTACATATGATGCGACTGAGACTAATGGGTCTACAGTTTCCAGGGTTTGTGTGACGGGGACCAACAATGTATCAGGGCCACCCTTGTGTACTGGCATTACAATCACTATTTTCTAGGCTTCAGGAATGTAATCAGTGAAGTGGTTTACATTAAAGAAGTTAGGAAGGGGCTCAGATAGGCCACATTTGGTACTGATAGTCAATCAACATTGTATATTATCATGGCCCAGGGATGAGGTGTTCTTTGAGAAGGATGAGAGAAACTTGTTCCATAATTAATACAGGGGATGGCTGGAACTGTGAAATCTGTGGAATAGCTATAACTGTGAGCTGAGTAAAATCTGAACTAAATTTGTCATCTAGGACATTGGCTACTTCCTTTGGGTCAGAGTGTACAGTATAATTATAGACTAGCTCTGAACATTGTTGGTTGCTAGTTTTTACCTTACAGACAACAGTTAAGAAAGATCTGCTGATATTTTTTCTGTAACTATTTTAAAACTCATACTCAGTTTTGAGATTCCTAATGGTTCTAGGCATCTAGCTGCATGTCTGGATAACACTATGCAGTACACTGGACCAATGTTCTGTGGGGAGGAATTCATCCACGACAGAAGCTTTAATATACCAGACTACACACAGACTAGCAGTGGCATCACAGCTAGCTGCCAGACAGAGGGCACATAACATAAGGTTTTGAAAAGGTCAAAAGCAGGGGCAGGAAACATCAGTAACCACAGATGGGAACAGGACAGTAGACACTAGGCAGACAACTGCACAGGAAAAGACCTACAGAGTGACCACTTCCCCTGAATTCATATCCAAAAACCTGTACCAGAGACTCAAATGTCCACATAAGAGAAGTAGCCACTAATACTGTACTGAACAAACATAGGTAGCCACTGACCCCAGTGCCTACTCTAAAAACAGGATGCAAAATCACATAACAGTGTAAGATGAAATTGGGCTTTGGGAATAGATGCCTCTGCCTAACTGAAGTTGTGTATTTTATAGACAAACCTGTTTGGAAGTCTGATCTTTATGTCTCTCATCAATTCTCTTCATGTCTGGGATCTAGTCAACTTCTGCACCGGGCTCCTTCCACTATGACACTAGCTGATAACAAATGGTTCAGTTCCTCTCTGTCATACAGTGGGTCTTAAATTGAAGTGCTGTCAGTGGCAATTGATAACATGATACAGTTCCAAGTATAAGGTGATGTGCTGTGACCTAATGACTGCAGTTACTCTCACAATGCATCTTTTTATTTTGCACAGAACACAGGGAGTCTTCCAATGGCAAATGCTATCAGGAAATCCTAACAGTGTGAGTTACTAGTAAGAACAGTAAATCACTGGGGTGTGCATGTTACTTACTCTGGCTTAAGGAATCTGAATACAGGCCAAAGGATGATAAGCAAACATTTTTACATACCTTTGTGACAGTGTACACAATCTAGATACCCAAGTGTTAGGGCACACAAACAAACTTAGTGCACCATCCCTTCTTAGTCCACCACTGGTCTCTAGAATACCCTGCTTCATTTACAAGCTCCCCTTACGATTCAGGCACCTACCTTTGCAATAAGGAATGCACCCATGGATGTCTATCTTGTATTTCTGAGCTTTTGTTAAGCCCCACTAACTTAGCAAATGACCCTGTCAACAATCTCCAAAATCTTACCTGGTATGATATTACTCAAACTGCCCCTCCAGATCTGAACTGCTTTCCAACTCATGCACTTTTTCTGCATTTAACAGCTGCTTGCAAAGTACACAGCCTCCTGCCTTTGCTGTAAGATTTTGCTATCAATTTAGCCAATCCTTTGCAACTACCATTCAGCTTATTGCAACACATACTGAGTAACACATATGCAAATCATTAAACTATGAAAGACAACTAATTATACTATTACTTAGTCTCTCACTTCAATACTGCAGTTGTGGTGCTGCGTTAGCGTTGTCGCCTCACAGCAAGACGTTGTGCCGTTCGATTCTCAGCTAGAGCGTCTTCTGTGTGGAGACGTGCGTGAATGGGCGTACCTTCGCTGAAGGTTGTGCATCAGGGCTAGCAAACTCGGTACATAAAAAATCTACTGCCAATCATTAGCGGACCGGAGTTCCTCTGTGGTGACCCCTAACCGGGAAAAAGCCGAAAGACACAATCTCTCACTTCATATCAACAATAGTCATTACAACGAAGACTCCCTATTAATTTTCAAATGTGAAAGAATGCCTACTGTAACAAAAAAAAAAAAAAAATTGCAAACTCTGTGTGTGCATGTGTCTATATATGTATATATGGGTCTATGTCAGATGATTGCATTTTTCAGAAACATGAAATTCATATGATCGAGATCATATGATCGAGTTTCCAAACACTGGAACATAAACACCAACAAAACCCAAAACTCTACCTTTATTTTACATTTTTGCATGGGGGCAAGCCCTTCTCCACCCCCACACCCCCTCCAAATTATATATACCAACTCTAAGATCACACTACCATTAGGAAAAGGGTAAATTTCCTGATCTTTGCTGTACCTCGACCTCCATTCAAAAATTCTGAATGTATGGTCTCAACCATATGAATTTTGAGTTTCTGAAAACTAGATCAACTAATAGGAACCCATACATATCTATCTATATATATAGATATATATATATATATATATATATATATATATATATATATATATATATATATATATATATATATATATATATATATATATATATATATATATATATATGGGTCTACTTTCATTCATCAAAAGTACAACCTATCGAATCAAAAGAAGCCAACTCAGTTTCAGTGAAAGTGCAGTTTCACGAAAATGCACGTACATTACTGAAACACCGAAACACAAAAATAAATATTAATAATACATTTCTGCAGAGGGGCAAGGCCCCTCCCTGCACCCCCCACACCCCCGCTAATTATATACTAACTGCGAGATAGCACTACAGTGGAGAAAAGGGTACATTTCCTTATTCACACTGTACCGCGATCTACATCAAATGTTCTACACCTTCTACTCCTGTTGGAAGTGTAGATAACATGCAAACAACATCTTACCTGTTGTTCCACAGGATCCCTGAACCACCACACCTAATTCGTTAATGTGCATTTCGCGAAAATGCATTTTTGTGAAACTGCACTTTCACTGAAACTCAGCTGGCTTGTTGAGATTCAATAGGGTGTACTTTCGATGAACGAAAGTAGACACGTGTGTGTGTGTACATATGTCTGTGTGTGTGTGTGTGTGTGTGTGTGTGTGTGTGTGTGTGTGTGTGTGTGTGTGTGTGTGTGTGTGTGTGTGTGTGAGAAAAGAAATCATAGTAAACTGAAAAAACTGGAACAGTTATTTGCATTCTTTTAAATCAGAACTGCACTCACAAGGCTATTTGTATCCTAGAAGAGAAAAACACTTGTATAATTAAGTCAAATGAATGAATGATGATGAGGTTGGGTGGCACGATGCCAGGGTAATCCTATGGGCTAGGCTTGTAAAGGCTCCAGAGCCATTAGCCTAGTACACACCTATGAATCTATGAACACACTACATGTCAGAAGGAGTACAAATTGAAATGACTTAAAAGCTTTCTTGGGGTGGAGTGCTGCTACAGAACTGCATAACAAATCAGCCTTTCATTTCAAAGACAAAAAGGAAATTGTCAAATGGAGCCACCCACTTAACTGAGTCAGCACAAGTGATAAATACAGCAACCACTAACAAAGAGGCAGTGAAAAGCAGAATCAGAATTGTATGGCACACTAAGAACAGCGTCTGGCCACAGAGAAGGCAGAATAACAGTATTCTTCTGAAAAGGTAATAGCATGTCATTTACTTTATGCTTACCAATACACTATATGTCAAGTGCCTTCCTCTGTGCTGTCCTAATTTTACAGCATTAATCATGTGAACAACCATTTTTCAGACAGTTCAAGAGAAATGCAATGAACTTCTTCTCTGCTTTCCATGAAAACTGTCAGGAGTTGCTTGCCATAAACCACGTCAACAGTCTGATCCTTAAGCAGCTCATATGAAATAACAGTATAGCAGCACATGACCCAGGTTTATTTACTACTTCAGAAACAAGACTACAGCTTCACCCCCTAAAATATCACTCATCTGGATACCCCACACCCCAAGTTCTTGATAAATTAAGTGCACAACAATGAAGATGGAACTTGTGATTTTTGTCAGGGGAGAACTTAAGCTAAACATCAGGAAGAAAAAGCATCAGTTGCTCAAGCAGGTTCCAGGTTAACCTTTCAAACCACAAATCTAGAAAACTGGAGGCTCTTTCCCAGTCTTATTGTAATACAGACACATCAAGCGCGGCATGGGAGAAAGTGTTGAAGTCCTGACATGCTGTTCGTCATACAATATGTTAAACTGAAGTTCCATACTCCTTAGTTGGTAGCTGCTCAGTTAGTTATTTAAAATCTTATGACATTTGTTCAATGAAGAGTAATGCAACAGAAAGTTTACACTTGCACAACTAAACTACATGGGCAATTGCCTCACTGCTCCAGGGATCAGATATGACCTCTGGTTGCTCTGTGGAATTAACAAGTGATCTGCATGTGAAGTTTCTCTAGGTACTCCATTTCATACCATTTCTCAAAAATATGCCAGCTGACTGGCTAAGGTATACTTCCTTCTGGAGTGAATCAGGGCTAAATACAGTCCCCCAAAGATTAGTTTTGTTACCTAATTAAATATAAATAAAACCAACAAACAAAAAGCTTCTCCTACTCACTATATCCACGACTCCAGGCCATGACTCGAAAAATATACACGTTTGTATGACTTTCTTCTGCCGCTGATTGCCAACCATCAGTCCTCTCACAATCAATTTGTCCATTCATTTCTCCACTAGGTAACAGCCAATCAATCACTGAAAAGGCAGCAGTCATTTATTTTCCAGGTATGGCCTTAGCTCCGCCCTCAGTGACTGATACGTACACTTACATATGTAATGTCCTACTATGCTCTCCCCTGTCAGCCTGCACGGTTGCCCCACACATGCTCTATATCAAGGCTACTACATGAATGTAATTTGGTTTAGCCAAGCACACATCCTTGGCCCAAATGCTTTGTTACATAGACCTCTTTTCCAGTAGGTACCATCATTGCAATGGGCCAGAATGCTTCCCTTCAACAGGACAGGAAAGCCACTGCTGGCCAGTCCTTCCACCCCAGCTCTGATCCTTGCATGGGCCGCTACAAACCTTGGGTCATCTGGCTTGTAGTCAGGGCTTCATCATATGTTGTAGAACCACAGATTACTGAAAACACTACTGGTTTCATCAGTGCATACACAGGTTATTGATGAATTAGTCAAAACAAAATGTCATCTACTATGCACTACTTAGCATATCGGCATGACCTTTAAATATGCTTGAGATTACATAGAAAAGACTGTGGCAACTAAAAAAAACCTGATGTAGCAGTCCATAAAAAAAGACAAAAGTAGCATTGATCAATGAAATTACTACACCCAATGATTACAGTGCCTTACATACAGAGAAACATCAAGTCATAAAATACTAGGATTTGCAGGCAGAAATGAGAGCAATGTGGAAGAAAGATATCCAGACAAATCCATCAGTAG
Source organism: Protopterus annectens (assembly GCF_019279795.1). NCBI lineage: Eukaryota > Metazoa > Chordata > Ceratodontiformes > Protopteridae > Protopterus > Protopterus annectens. The sequence goes on along the minus strand of NC_056728.1, from coordinate 6,487,991 downwards.
TAGGAGCAACAGGTGTAAATAAGAATTTACAGTTGCGCTCAGATATGCTACCAACACATGTAACTCTGTATGAATTACACGAGGAGTCAATTCAAACACATCGCAGGCACTGAAGAGTACTTCTGGCTAACATTAAAGACTGAAACAATGCTAACTGCATGAACTTTAATTGAAACAAGACTTAGAAATGGGATCCAGTTCAGTCATATTATTAGAAACCCTTAAGATTTGGAGAAATTAAACTATTAGTCCTGTCACATATGCAGAGTGTGAATAGTGACCTTTGTGGTCAAATACTGTCACAGTTCCTGAAAGTGTAAGTTTGGTTTTTGAATTGAAGCTGGCTTAGGAATAGGGGCAACATCTGTTAAGTAAAATTCTTAAGTTATATGTGCTGAGGGGCAGCTTTGCTCTTGATGTTGCAAGAAGCAATTTATTCACATTTTGAATAATATAGTGATTTTTTTTTTCATTTGACTAAATTGATAAATCAAGGTTTTTTTTGGAGCTGAGAGAAGTGCAATTATAGGGAGATAGTATTCCAGTCTGAGTACAAGTACTACTATACCTTAAATTAGGGGGAGCACATCAGGATACCACAAATGTTCAGTTAGAATATACTCCCACGAATTCACACTTTTAATCTGAAGACCATGATTGCAGTTCTTAAAATTTCACTACAGACCAATATATCACTCATACGTACCTACCATATCAACTGATCTACAAAGGGACCCTTGTTTGTTGGGTCAAATTTTGTTAATCTTCAACAATCAGAATTTACTTATTCACTGACATTTGTTTACCTGGGAGTGTCTGACTGGGCTCATGTGCCCTTTTTCAATGGAGGCCCCGGGGAGAAAAGCTCCAAGGTATCATATTTAATGCAATTAATAATTACAATAAATTTTATAATGCAGTTTCAGTGAATACACAGCATAATAGCAAGTATAATAAAATTTATATTGATATTCACAAACATTAAATTTACAAGCCTTGTACTGAAACTTCACAGATAGAAGAGTGGTCTATGAGATGGACAGGAGTAATAGAGTGAGGTATTAGAGGAGGCAGGCAAGTACAAATGTTAACAGAGAAGTAGAGATGGAACAGTAATTTGGTTGTGCTAATAAGAAGTAGGTATAGTAGTTTGAAAAGTACAATAAAAATAAATTATTATAAGGGGATGCAGGTTAAGTGATTTAGTGCTTTAAAGGAAAGTATAAGAAAGGAGATGCAGAGTGCTACAAAGCTACATCCCAGATGAGGAGCAGGGACAAAGCCAGGAGGCAAAGAGGAAGTCATTTACTAATGGTTTGAAAAGAAGATGTGTGACAGACCTGACTGATGTAGGAATTTTATTCCAGGTTCTGGCTACATAACTGGAATACAGACTGAGCATAGCAACCCTTTGCTGACCCTAGAATTCAGCATCTTTTTATTGGAAACTCCAGTTTTTGGAGGCCCACACATCTATTGCCAGTACACACTGTTACATTGCATGGGAACTAGCTTCTGAGCAGTTTGTCTGGTTCAGCCCCGAACCAGAGTGTGCCCACCTCATACAAATTATGAGAATGCAACAAAGATCTGACATTGCATAGCTAACTTATATGTCAACCTGCTTACTGCGTAACAGACTTGGTTCAGAGACCTTTTTTCTACTACATAAAAGTAACATACAAATGCAAACTTGCCTGATTTACAAGAATCACCAAAAGCAGAATTTGAATGGAGGGGTCACTGATCATTCTAGCACAGGGGGTATAAAATGGGTAGCTGGAATCTATAAAGAAAAGTGCTCTAGTACTTCATCTGTTATTTTTAAGAAATTATATTAACACTGAGGATACCCCTTGGTCCTTGGTTGGGGTCTATAAATGCGCTGATGACAAGATGTAAATCCATCAGGGGAGAAGAAGCTGCAGGACATGCAGAAAGTTAAGGATTAGAAGGGCGATTCCTCAAGAATACACATATCAAATAGGGCCCAACACCTTCAAAGCCAAGGAAATAATGACAAGTGAAGTGTATAAGCATAAAGGAGCTGGGGGGGGGGCAGGGGATCATGACTCATGGGGTCTCTCAGTGGCAGTTTTTTTTAATGTGTATTTCCAACTTTTGTATTACATGCACACACCCTGTTTGGCAAGCTGATGTTTTGTAAAGTTGTTTTCTCGCATCTCCAGTTAAACCTATAACCACATTTTTCAAGACTTTGTTTTAATGTGAACCCACAAGCAAAAAAAAAAAACTAAATACATTTTCAAAACACCCCGGCCCCTATTAACTTAGAACAATCACACAGAACTATGCCCATCATCAAAAATTAAGTTTAACCCTCCAGACAGGAATAATCAACTCAAATCAAGAGTTGCACCCACAGGGATTACCTAACCTAAAATTAAGGTTATCCATGATAAACCACATGCTACAGCATTGTGCTCCCATTTACACTGATTGCAGTCTGTTCTTTGTTATCTCTGTTCCCCTCCCAGACTTAAAAAAACAGCATGTATTCCTTCAGAAAACATCAGCTCTTAGCCCTAAGAAAAAATGCACTTGCTATCTTTAAATAAAACAAAACTGTACAGTGTTCTATTAAATAAAATATTAAGGCTGCTAGGGAGGCTACTACATTTTATCAACTTTCCATAATTTCAAACTTTTTCACTGATTTGCTTGCCACTGTAATTTTAAATTTTCAGTTTCCTCAGCAGAGAATGCTCAGAACTCTCAATATTAAGTGCTTGCACCTGCACACAGCCTGCCTCCATGGAAGTGTACTCAGCAATGAATCTTTGCAAATGTAACCCAGAATTGAACATACAGCTGCCTTCACCTGCAGACACCTTCACTCTCACTAAATATTTGCTACTGGGAAAAAAAAATAATATCCATGCAGTTAGTCTTATTTTTAAAACCTACTTGCTTAAAAAAAAACACTTGTTTATAGCTTAGGGCAAAGGCATTCGATCTTCACTCTCTAAAAAAGAATGAAAAAATATCTTAATTTTACACGCAATAGAATCATTGCACTTTTATACCTCGCCCTCAACCAAACAGCCCAAGATCATAAATTTCTATAGTTTATACAGCAGAACAAAATGCAAGTCTCTCTTTTAAACCTCAGTTTTCACTTAAGTGTTTTCACACATCAGGAAATGTCTGTTGTCTTAAATGACAGACTGCAGATGCAGCATTTGCTATTTATAGCCATACAATGTTCCATCTTTAAAAACAGAAACTTAACAAAACCCTGTTGTAAGCCTACCTTTTGATATAACAAGGTTGTTGTTAGGCTCATTTAGTCAGAGTTAATGTGCATTTAGGAGCTCAATATAGCCTCAACCCTGCGAGTAACTGCAGATTTTGCTACAAACATTTACTGAGGACACCTTTTATTTCATAATAAAGAACCACACAGATCAGACTACGTTAGCAATGAATGAAAACAAATACATTTCCACTACAAAATGAATAGTAAAAAGCAAAACAGTGCTGAAAACTCTACAAATACCTGTACAAGTGACTAAACAGCACCAAATGCTACCAAATATGTACCACATAG